>NC_042626.1:1865344-2165344 GCF_901001135.1 Rhinatrema bivittatum
TATGTTATAAGTAAAGGGGTCGATACAATACACTGTGCTTAGCCTAGCGCAGCGTCCCAGTAACAGAGTAACATAGACTCTAATGGCCCATCCAGTCTGTAACTGCCGCTCCTTGCAGATTATCCCCCATTCAGATATGTTATAAGTAAAGGGGTCGATACAATACACTGTGCTTAGCCTAGCGCAGCGTCCCAATAACAGAGTAACATAGACTCTAATGGTCCATCCAGTCTGTAACTGCCGCTCCTTGCATATTATCCCCCATTCAGATATGTTATAAGTAAAGGGGCCGATACAATACAGTGTGCTTAGCCTAGCGCAGCGTCCAAGTAACAGAGTAACATAGACTCTAATGGTCCATCCAGTCTGTAACTGCCGCTCCTTGCAGATTATCCCCCATTCAGATATGTTATAAGTAAAGGGGTCGATACAATACAGTGTGCTTAGCCTAGCGCAGCGTCCCAGTAACAGAGTAACATAGACTCTAATGGTCCATCCAGTCTGTAACTGCCGCTCCTTGCAGATTATCCCCATTCAGATATGTTATAAGTAAAGGGGCCGATACAATACAGTGTGCTTAGCCTAGCGCAGCGTCCCAGTAACAGAGTAACATAGACTCTAATGGTCCATCCAGTCTGTAACTGCCGCTCCTTGCAGATTATCCCCCATTCAGATATGTTATAAGTAAAGGGGTCGATACAATACAGTGTGCTTAGCCTAGCGCAGCGTCCAAGTAACAGAGTAACATAGACTCTAATGGTCCATCCAGTCTGTAACTGCCGCTCCTTGCAGATTATCCCCCATTCAGATATGTTATAAGTAAAGGGACCGATACAATACACTGTGCTTAGACTAGCACCGCGTCCAAGTAACAGAGTAACATAGACTCTAATGGTCCATCCAGTCTGTAACTGCCGCTCCTTGCAGATTATCCCCCATTCAGATATGTTATAAGTAAAGGGGCCGATACAATACACTGTACTTAGCCTAGCGCAGCGTCCAAGTAACAGAGTAACATAGACTCTAATGGTCCATCCAGTCTGTAACTGCCGCTCCTTGCAGATTATCCCCCATTCAGATATGTTATAAGTAAAGGGGCCGATACAATACAATGTGCTTAGCCTAGCGCAGCGTCCAAGTAACAGAGTAACATAGACTCTAATGGTCCATCCAGTCAGTAACTGCCACTCCTTGCAGATTATCCCCCATTCAGATATGTTATAAGTAAAGGGGCCGATACAATACAATGTGCTTAGCCTAGCGCAGCATCCAAGTAACAGAGTAACATAGACTCTAATGGTCCACCCAGTCTGTAACTGCCGCTCCTTGCAGATTATCCCCCATTCAGATATGTTATAAGTAAAGGGGCCGATACAATACACTGTGCTTAGCCTAGCGCAGCGTCCAAGTAACAGAGTAACATAGACTCTAATGGTCCATCCAGTGTGTAACTGCCGCTCCTTGCAGATTATCCCCCATTCAGATATGTTATAAGTAAAGGCGCCGATACAATACAGTGTGCTTAGCCTAGCGCAGCGTCCAAGTAACAGAGTAACATAGACTCTAATGGTCCATCCAGTCTGTAACTGCCGCTCCTTGCAGATTATCCCCCATTCAGATATGTTATAAGTAAAGGCGCCGATACAATACAGTGTGCTTAGCCTAGCGCAGCGTCCAAGTAACAGAGTAACATAGACTCTAATGGTCCATCCAGACTGTAACTGCCGCTCCTTGCAGATTATCCCCATTCAGATATGTTATAAGTAAAGGGGCCGATACAATACAGTGTGCTTAGCCTAGCGCAGCGTCCAAGTAACAGAGTAACATAGACTCTAATGGTCCATCCAGTCTGTAACTGCCGCTCCTTGCAGATTATCCCCCATTCAGATATGTTATAAGTAAAGGGGCCGATACAATACAATGTGCTTAGCCTAGCACAGCGTCCAAGTAACAGAGTAACATAGACTCTAATGGTCCATCCAGTCTGTAACTGCCGCTCCTTGCAGATTATCCCCCATTCAGATATGTTATAAGTAAAGGGGCCGATACAATACAGTGTGCTTAGCCTAGCACAGCGTCCAAGTAACAGAGTAACATAGACTCTAATGGCACATCCAGTCTGTAACTGCCGCTCCTTGCAGATTATCCCCCATTCAGATATGTTATAAGTAAAGGGGCCGATACAATACAATGTGCTTAGCCTAGTGCAGCGTCCAAGTAACAGAGTAACATAGACTCTAATGGTCCATCCAGTCAGTAACTGCCGCTCCTTGCAGATTATCCCCCATTCAGATATGTTATAAGTAAAGGCGCCGATACAATACAGTGTGCTTAGCCTAGCGCAGCGTCCAAGTAACAGAGTAACATAGACTCTAATGGCCCATCCAGTCTGTAACTGCCGCTCCTTGCAGATTATCCCCCATTCAGATATGTTATAAGTAAAGGGGCCGATACAATACAGTGTGCTTAGCCTAGCACAGCGTCCCAGTAACAGAGTAACATAGACTCTAATGGCCCATCCAGTCTGTAACTGCCGCTCCTTGCAGATTATCCCCCATTCAGATATGTTATAAGTAAAGGGGCCGATACAATACAGTGTGCTTAGCCTAGCGCAGCGTCCAAGTAACGGAGTAACATAGACTCTAATGGTCCATCCAGTCTGTAACTGCCGCTCCTTGCAGATTATCCCCCATTCAGATATGTTATAAGTAAAGGGGCCGATACAATACAATGTGCTTAGCCTAGCGCAGCGTCCAAGTAACAGAGTAACATAGACTCTAATGGTCCATCCAGTCAGTAACTGCCGTTCCTTGCAGATTATACCCCATTCAGATATAAGTAAAGGGGCCGATACAATACAGTGTGCTTAGCCTAGCACCGCGTCCAAGTAACAGAGTAACATAGACTCTAATGGTCCATCCAGTCAGTAACTGCCGCTCCTTGCAGATTATCCCCCATTCAGATATAAGTAAAGGGGTCGATACAATACAGTGTGCTTAGCCTAGCGCAGCGTCCAAGTAACAGAGTAACATAGACTCTAATGGTCCATCCAGTCTGTAACTGCCGCTCCTTGCAGATTATCCCCCATTCAGATATGTTATAAGCAAAGGCGCCGATACAATACAGTGTGCTTAGCCTAGCGCAGCGTCCAAGTAACAGAGTAACATAGACTCTAATGGTCCATTCAGTGTGTAACTGCCGCTCCTTGCAGATTATCCCCCATTCAGATATGTTATAAGTAAAGGGGCCGATACAATACAGTGTGCTTAGCCTAGCGCAGCGTCCAAGTAACAGAGTAACATAGACTCTAATGGTCCATCCAGTGTGTAACTGCCGCTCCTTGCAGATTATCCCCCATTCAGATATGTTATAAGTAAAGGGGTCGATACAATACAGTGTGCTTAGCCTAGCGCAGCGTCCAAGTAACAGAGTAACATAGACTCTAATGGTCCATCCAGTCTGTAACTGCCGCTCCTTGCAGATTATCCCCCATTCAGATATGTTATAAGTAAAGGGGTCGATACAATACAATGTGCTTAGCCTAGCGCAGCATCCAAGTAACAGAGTAACATAGACTCTAATGGCCCATCCAGTCTGTAACTGCCGCTCCTTGCAGATTATCCCCCATTCAGATATGTTATAAGTAAAGGCGCCGATACAATACAGTGTGCTTAGCCGAGCGCAGCGTCCAAGTAACAGAGTAACATAGACTCTAATGGTCCATCCAGTCTGTAACTGCCGCTCCTTGCAGATTATCCCCCATTCAGATATGTTATAAGTAAAGGGGCCGATACAATACACTGTGCTTAGCCTAGCGCAGCGTCCAAGTAACAGAGTAACATAGACTCTAATGGTCCATCCAGTCTGTAACTGCCGCTCCTTGCAGATTATCCCCCATTCAGATATGTTATAAGTAAAGGGGCCGATACAATACACTGTGCTTAGCCTAGCGCAGCGTCCAAGTAACAGAGTAACATAGACTCTAATGGCCCATCCAGTCTGTAACTGCCGCTCCTTGCAGATTATCCCCCATTCAGATATGTTATAAGTAAAGGCGCCGATACAATACAGTGTGCTTAGCCTAGCGCAGCATCCAAGTAACAGAGTAACATAGACTCTAATGGTCCATCCAGTGTGTAACTGCCGCTCCTTGCAGATTATCCCCCATTCAGATATGTTATAAGTAAAGGGGCCGATACAATACAGTGTGCTTAGCCTAGCGCAGCGTCCAAGTAACAGAGTAACATAGACTCTAATGGTCCATCCAGTCTGTAACTGCCGCTCCTTGCAGATTATCCCCCATTCAGATATGTTATAAGTAAAGGGGCCGATACAATACAGTGTGCTTAGCCTAGCACAGCGTCCAAGTAACAGAGTAACATAGACTCTAATGGTCCATCCAGTCTGTAACTGCCGCTCCTTGCAGATTATCCCCCATTCAGATATGTTATAAGTAAAGGGGCCGATACAATACAGTGTGCTTAGCCTAGCACCGCGTCCAAGTAACAGAGTAACATAGACTCTAATGGTCCATCCAGTCTGTAACTGCCGCTCCTTGCAGATTATCCCCCATTCAGATATGTTATAAGTAAAGGGGCCGATACAATACACTGTCCTTAGCCTAGCACAGCGTCCAAGTAACAGAGTAACATAGACTCTAATGGTCCATCCAGTCTGTAACTGCCGCTCCTTGCAGATTATCCCCCATTCAGATATGTTATAAGTAAAGGGGCCGATACAATACAATGTGCTTAGCCTAGCTCAGCATCCAAGTAACAGAGTAACAAAGACTCCAATGGTCCATCCAGTCTGTAACTGCCGCTCCTTGCAGATTATCCCCCATTCAGATATGTTATAAGTAAAGGGGCCGATACAATACAGTGTGCTTAGCCTAGCGCAGCGTCCAAGTAACAGAGTAACATAGACTCTAATGGTCCATCCAGTCTGTAACTGCCGCTCCTTGCAGATTATCCCCCATTCAGATATGTTATAAGTAAAGGGGCCGATACAATACAGTGTGCTTAGCCTAGCACCGCGTCCAAGTAACAGAGTAACATAGACTCTAATGGTCCATCCAGTCTGTAACTGCCGCTCCTTGCAGATTATCCCCCATTCAGATATGTTATAAGTAAAGGGGTCGATACAATACAGTGTGCTTAGCCGAGCGCAGCGTCCAAGTAACAGAGTAACATAGACTCTAATGGCCCATCCAGTCTGTAACTGCCGCTCCTTGCAGATTATCCCCCATTCAGATATGTTATAAGTAAAGGGGCCGATACAATACAGTGTGCTTAGCCTAGCACAGCGTCCAAGTAACAGAGTAACATAGACTCTAATGGCCCATCCAGTCTGTAACTGCCGCTCCTTGCAGATTATCCCCCATTCAGATATGTTATAAGTAAAGGGGCCGATACAATACAGTGTGCTTAGCCTAGCACAGCGTCCAAGTAACAGAGTAACATAGACTCTAATGGTCCATCCAGTCTGTAACTGCCACTCCCTGCAGATTATCCCCCATTCAGATATGTTATAAGTAAAGGGGCCGATACAATACAGTGTGCTTAGCCTAGCACCGCGTCCAAGTAACAGAGTAACATAGACTCTAATGGCCCATCCAGTCTGTAACTGCCACTCCTTGCAGATTATCCCCCATTCAGATATGTTATAAGTAAAGGGGCCGATACAATACAGTGTGCTTAGCCTAGCACAGCGTCCCAGTAACAGAGTAACATAGACTCTAATGGTCCATCCAGTCTGTAAGTGCCGCTCCTTGCAGATTATCCCCCATTCAGATATGTTATAAGTAAAGGGGCCGATACAATACAGTGTGCTTAGCCTAGCACAGCGTCCAAGTAACAGAGTAACATAGACTCTAATGGTCCATCCAGTCTGTAACTGCCACTCCCTGCAGATTATCCCCCATTCAGATATGTTATAAGTAAAGGGGCCGATACAATACAGTGTGCTTAGCCTAGCGCAGCGTCCAAGTAACAGAGTAACATAGACTCTAATGGCCCATCCAGTCTGTAACTGCCACTCCTTGCAGATTATCCCCCATTCAGATATGTTATAAGTAAAGGGGCCGATACAATACAGTGTGCTTAGCCTAGCACAGCGTCCCAGTAACAGAGTAACATAGACTCTAATGGTCCATCCAGTCTGTAACTGCCACTCCCTGCAGATTATCCCCCATTCAGATATGTTATAAGTAAAGGGGCCGATACAATACAGTGTGCTTAGCCTAGCGCAGCGTCCAAGTAACAGAGTAACATAGACTCTAATGGTCCATCCAGTCTGTAACTGCCGCTCCTTGCAGATTATCCCCCATTCAGATATGTTATAAGTAAAGGGGCCGATACAATACAGTGTGCTTAGCCTAGCGCAGCGTCCAAGTAACAGAGTAACATAGACTCTAATGGTCCATCCAGTCTGTAACTGCCGCTCCTTGCAGATTATCCCCCATTCAGATATGTTATAAGTAAAGGGGTCGATACAATACAATGTGCTTAGCCTAGCACCGCGTCCAAGTAATAGAGTAACATAGACTCTAATGGTCCATCCAGTCTGTAACTGCCGCTCCTTGCAGATTATCCCCCATTCAGATATGTTATAAGTAAAGGGGTCGATACAATACAGTGTGCTTAGCCTAGCACCGCGTCCAAGTAACAGAGTAACATAGACTCTAATGGTCCATCCAGTCAGTAACTGCCGCTCCTTGCAGATTATCCCCCATTCAGATATGTTATAAGTAAAGGGGCCGATACAATACAGTGTGCTTAGCCTAGCGCAGCGTCCAAGTAACAGAGTAACATAGACTCTAATGGTCCATCCAGTCTGTAAGTGCCGCTCCTTGCAGATTATCCCCCATTCAGATATGTTATTAGTAAAGGGGCCGATACAATACAGTGTGCTTAGCTGAGCGCAACATTTAACCCGTGCTGGAACTCAGGTTTGGACGCTCGTCCACAATCCCTTATTCTATAAGGGGATTAGCATGTCCAATCCCTTACAAAGCTAATAGCGCTCATCACATGTAAATGCATCTTTATGAAGCTATTAGCTATTCTCCCCGACGCACACATTTTTACCCTCAGAAATTAGCACCTGCCCAGAGCAGGCGTTCATTTCTGAGCAGCCCAAAAAGTGTACACATTAGTGGGCACACATTATGAAAGCGAATGCTCAGCACTGAGACAATTTATTGCATCAGCCCCAAACTTCACAAGAGGTTATCCCTTTCCTTCATTCTCAGCACCTGGCAGGATGCCAGATAACTGATCCCTTGGGCTTAGAACTGGCTTTCCCTAAGTCTGCCTGGTTAATAACAGTTTGCAGACGTTCCTCCAGGAACCTATCCAGAACATTTTGAACCCCAACTAATCTAACTGCCTTAACCACATCCTCCAGCAATGAATTCCAGAGCTTAACTGTGCATTGAGTGAAAAAGAATTTTCGATAATTTGTTTTAAAATTTGTGCTACCTGCTAACTTCATGGATGTCCCCTAGTCCAGAACATTTATAAATATGTTAAAAAACACTGGTCCCAGAACACATCACTGGTGTACTCCACTATTTATCTCCTTCCTTTCAGAAAACTGACCATTTAATTCTACTCTGTTTTCTATCTTTTAACCATTTTGCAATTCACAAAAAGTTCATCACCTCCTTTCCCATGACTTTTAAATTTCCTAAGAAGTCTCTCATGAGGAACTTTATCAAACACCTTCTGAAAATCCAAATACGCCATTATCCACCAGCTCACCATTATCCAGATGCTTATTAACCCCATAAAAAAAAAAAATGTAGGAGATTGGTGAGGCAAGACATCCCTTGGGTAAATTCATGTTGGCTGTGTCCCACTACAACAGCTCTTTCTATATGTGCTGTAATTTTGTTCTGTAGAGCATAGTTTCTACTATTTTTCCAGCACTGACATCATCCCAGATCACACAACAAGTTGTGGACAAGTCGGCAGCAGAGCTATGTGTAGGATACATGGCACAGGAAAGGATGTGGGGGATGGGTAGCAGAGCTCAGTATGTAGTGTAAGTGACTCACAGTACAGTGTGTGCGTGCATGAAGAGCAGAGAGTCTGTAGGATACGTGACACACAGGACAGTGTGTGCGTGCATGGGGAGCAGAGAGTCTGTAGGATACGTGACTCACAGTACAGTGTGTGCGTGCATGGGGAGCAGAGAGTCTGTAGGATACGTGAAACACAGGACAGTGTGTGCGTGCATGGGGAGCAGAGAGTCTGTAGGATACGTGACTCACAGTACAGTGTGTGCGTGCATGGGGAGCAGAGAGTCTGTAGGATACGTGACACACAAGACAGGGTGTAGATGAGTGGGGAGCAGAGAGTCTGTAGGATACGTGACTCACAGGACAGTGTGTGCGTGCATGGGGAGCAGAGAGTCTGTAGGATACGTGACTCACAGTATAGTGTGTGCGTGCATGGGGAGCAGAGAGTCTGTAGGATACGTGACTCACAGTACAGTGTGTGCGTGCATGGGGAGCAGAGAGTCTGTAGGATACGTGACTCACAGGACAGTGTGTGCATGCATGGGGAGCAGAGAGTCTGTAGGATACGTGACTCACAGGACAGGGTGTAGATGAGTGGGGAGCAGAGAGTCTATAGGATACGTGACTCACAGGACAGTGTGTGCGTGCATGGGGAGCAGAGAGTCTGTAGGATACGTGACTCACAGGACAGTGTGTGCGTGCATGAGGAGCAGAGAGTCTGTAGGATACGTGACTCACAGGACAGTGTGTAGATGAGTGGGGAGCAGAGAGTCTGTAGGATACATGGTACACAGGACAGTGTGTGCGTGCATGGGGAGCAGAGAGTCTGTAGGATACGTGACTCACAGGACAGTGTGTGCGTGCATGGGGCGCAGAGAGTCTGTAGGATACGTGACTCACAGGACAGTGTGTGCGTGCATGGGGAGCAGAGAGTCTGTAGGATACGTGACACACAGGACAGTGTGTGCGTGCATGAGGAGCAGAGAGTCTGTAGGATACGTGACTCACAGGACAGTGTGTGCGTGCATGGGGAGCAGAGAGTCTGTAGGATACGTGACTCACAGGACAGGGTGTAGATGAGTGGGGAGCAGAGAGTCTGTAGGATACGTGACTCACAGGACAGTGTGTGCGTGCATGGGGAGCAGAGAGTCTGTAGGATACGTGACACACAGGACAGTGTGTGCGTGCATGGGGAGCAGAGAGTCTGTAGGATACGTGACTCACAGGACAGTGTGTGCGTGCATGGGGAGCAGAGAGTCTGTAGGATACGTGACTCACAGGACAGTGTGTGCGTGCATGGGGAGCAGAGAGTCTGTAGGATATGTGACACACAGGACAGTGTGTGCGTGCATGGGGAGCAGAGAGTCTGTAGGATACGTGACTCACAGGACAGTGTGTGCGTGCATGGGGAGCAGAGAGTCTGTAGGATACGTGACTCACAGGACAGGGTGTAGATGAGTGGGGAGCAGAGAGTCTGTAGGATACGTGACTCACAGGACAGTGTGTGCGTGCATGAGGAGCAGAGAGTCTGTAGGATACGTGACACACAGGACAGTGTGTGCGTGCATGGGGAGCAGAGAGTCTGTAGGATACGTGACTCACAGGACAGTGTGTGCGTGCATGGGGAGCAGAGAGTCTGTAGGATACGTGACTCACAGGACAGTGTGTGCGTGCATGGGGAGCAGAGAGTCTGTAGGATACGTGACTCACAGGACAGTGTGTGCGTGCATGAGGAGCAGAGAGTCTGTAGGATACGTGACTCACAGGACAGTGTGTGCGTACATGGGGAGCAGAGAGTCTGTAGGATACGTGACTCACAGGACAGTGTGTGCGTGCATGGGGAGCAGAGAGTCTGTAGGATACGTGACTCACAGGACAGTGTGTGCGTGCATGGGGAGCAGAGAGTCTGTAGGATACGTGACTCACAGGACAGGGTGTAGATGAGTGGGGAGCAGAGAGTCTGTAGGATACGTGACTCACAGGACAGGGTGTAGATGAGTGGGGAGCAGAGAGTCTGTAGGATACGTGACTCACAGGACAGTGTGTGCGAGCATGAGGAGCAGAGAGTCTGTAGGATACGTGACACACAGGACAGTGTGTGCGTGCATGAGGAGCAGAGAGTCTGTAGGATACGTGACTCATAGGACAGGGTGTAGATGAGTGGGGAGCAGAGAGTCTGTAGGATACGTGACTCATAGGCCAGTGTGTGCGTGCATGGGGAGCAGAGAGTCTGTAGGATACGTGACTCACAGGACAGTGTGTGCGTGCATGGAGAGCAGAGAGTCTGTAGGATACGTGACACAGGACAGTGTGTGCGTGCATGAGGAGCAGAGAGTCTGTAGGATACGTGACACAGGACAGTGTGTGCGTGCATGGGGAGCAGAGTCTGTAGGATACGTGACTCACAGGACAGTGTGTGCGTGCATGAGGAGCAGAGAGTCTGTAGGATACCTGACACAGGACAGTGTGTGCGTGCATGAGGAGCAGAGAGTCTGTAGGATACGTGACTCACAGGACAGGGTGTAGATGAGTGGGGAGCAGAGAGTCTGTAGGATACGTGACTCACAGGACAGTGTGTGCGTGCATGAGGAGCAGAGAGTCTGTAGGATACGTGACTCACAGGACAGTGTGTGCGTGCATGAGGAGCAGAGAGTCTGTAGGATACGTGACACAGGACAGTGTGTGCGTGCATGGGGAGCAGAGAGTCTGTAGGATACGTGACTCACAGGACAGTGTGTGCGTGGATGGGGAGCAGAGAGTCTGTAGGATACGTGACACACAAGACAGGGTGTAGATGAGTGGGGAGCAGAGAATCTGTAGGATACGTGACTCACAGTACAGTGTGTGCGTGCATGAGGAGCAGAGAGTCTGTAGGATACGTGACTCACAGGACAGTGTGTGCGTGCATGGGGAGCAGAGAGTCTGTAGGATACGTGACTCACAGTACAGTGTGTGCGTGCATGGGGAGCAGAGAGTCTGTAGGATACGTGACTCACAGTACAGTGTGTGCGTGCATGGGGAGCAGAGAGTCTGTAGGATACGTGACTCATAGGACAGGGTGTAGATGAGTGGGGAGCAGAGAGTCTGTAGGATACGTGACTCATAGGCCAGTGTGTGCGTGCATGGGGAGCAGAGAGTCTGTAGGATACGTGACTCACAGGACAGTGTGTGCGTGCATGGAGAGCAGAGAGTCTGTAGGATACGTGACACAGGACAGTGTGTGCGTGCATGAGGAGCAGAGAGTCTGTAGGATACGTGACACAGGACAGTGTGTGCGTGCATGGGGAGCAGAGTCTGTAGGATACGTGACTCACAGGACAGTGTGTGCGTGCATGAGGAGCAGAGAGTCTGTAGGATACCTGACACAGGACAGTGTGTGCGTGCATGAGGAGCAGAGAGTCTGTAGGATACGTGACTCACAGGACAGGGTGTAGATGAGTGGGGAGCAGAGAGTCTGTAGGATACGTGACTCACAGGACAGTGTGTGCGTGCATGAGGAGCAGAGAGTCTGTAGGATACGTGACACAGGACAGTGTGTGCGTGCATGGGGAGCAGAGAGTCTGTAGGATACGTGACTCACAGGACAGTGTGTGCGTGCATGGGGAGCAGAGAGTCTGTAGGATACGTGACACACAAGACAGGGTGTAGATGAGTGGGGAGCAGAGAGTCTGTAGGATACGTGACTCACAGGACAGTGTGTGCGTGCATGAGGAGCAGAGAGTCTGTAGGATACGTGACTCATAGGACAGGGTGTAGATGAGTGGGGAGCAGAGAGTCTGTAGGATACGTGACTCACAGGACAGTGTGTGCGTGCATGAGGAGCAGAGAGTCTGTAGGATACGTGATTCACAGGACAGTGTGTGCGTGCATGGGGAGCAGAGAGTCTGTAGGATACGTGACTCACAGGACAGGGTGTGCGTGCATGGGGAGCAGAGAGTCTGTAGGATACGTGACACACAGGACAGAGTGTGTGTGCATGGGGAGCAGAGAGTCTGTAGGATACGTGACTCACAGGACAGGGTGTAGATGAGTGGGGAGCAGAGAGTCTGTAGGATACGTGACACACAGGACAGAGTGTGTGTGCATGGGGAGCAGAGAGTCTGTAGGATACGTGACACACAAGACAGGGTGTAGATGAGTGGGGAGCAGAGAGTCTGTAGGATACATGGTACACAGGACAAGGTGTGGGTGGGTGGGTGACAGAATTTCATGTGTGGGATTTTCTGCATGCAGAAAGTGAATTCTGTGCATAAACTTGTTTTTCTTTGTGCACATTTGTAACTCCCGATGCATTAGCATATCTGTAGCTTTCTGCACTGGCAATTTAATTAATTTATTTAAAGGTTTTTCTATACCTACGTTCGCAGAGCATCACATCAGTTTACAAGTAACATGTGGGGAAACAATATATCAAAATCAAAAACTGTGCAGTACATACAACGAAGAGCATGAACATAAAGCAAAAATTAGGATATAATATAATAAAATATAACATATAATATTATATAGCATATAATAGCATATATATTATATAGCATATATATATAGCATATAAATATAGCATATATAATATTATATAGCATATAATAGCATATATAATATTATATAGCATATATATAGCATATAAATATAGCATATAATAGCATATATAATATTATATAGCATATAAATATAGCATATAATATTATATAGCATATAATAGCATATATATTATATAGCATATATATATAGCATATAAATATAGCATATAATAGCATATATAATATTATATAGCATATAAATATAGCATATAATATTATATAGCATATAATAGCATATATAATATTATATAGCATATATATAGCATATAAATATAGCATATAATATATGCTATATTTTAAAAAACTTAGCTTGTGCATTAGGGAACAGTTTTCATGCTCAGCATTTTGCATCAGCCCCTTTCTTTGTAAAGCTGAAAGTTCATAAGATAACTGATTAGTGGCTGAGAAAAACCTGACTGTCCTGAAAATACTGAGCCAGTATTAAAAAAATAAGATTTATGTGCATAAAAAATGCTTTCAGTGCAGAAAGCATATTTTTTGTATGGAAAGCATGGTTTTATGCATAAAATCTCAATTAGGGGTCCCAGCACCAGAACTCCAGCTTGTGCTATAGACTAACATCAGTCCACCTTGGACTAGGAGTTGAGTTCCCAGGGCTCCTCTGTGCATTGGGGGGTAATAGCTAATGCCTTCATTAGCAGGGGATTTCCATGCCAGATCCTTGCTGCATTGGCAGTAGAGTTTGGGCACAACTAAGGGTTAAACTTTGCGCGGTGTTGAAGGTGCTTTTTTGCATCGCCCCATGATGTGCATGTTAGCACAGGCGGTAAGCTGCCCCGTCACAGTGCTTCCCGGGCTCACTAGCCTCACACTTACAGATTTCACAAAGGTTTACTAGCCTGACAACTTGTAATACATCGGAAGGGCAATCTTCACACCTCTAAACTGAATTCCACGATGCAGGTACTCCTGGCCACATTTCAGGGATAGAAAATCAGGCAAATCAATTTATATTTTCAAATCTGTACATTACATTCTCCATAAAAATTCTGAAAGTCATTTGTACCCACGGCAAGTTTACAGGACAAGAATATAAAACTTTCCCTTTCAAATTCTGTGCAAAGTCCATGGGGAAAAGGACCGGTGAAGGTTGCACAAAAGCAAACAATTTGAAGACTGCTCTGAAAATAGTTAAAAAATAAAGAAAGGGGGAAATATATAACAACAGTAACATAAAAATACAAAGTACAGAAAGCACATGGGCAATTCCTGGGTTCTGGTGCTGGTCAGTTTTCCCAATGGAGAAAGGGGAATAGTGGAGCCCCAGGGATCTGTTCTGGGGCCACTGCTTTTTAATATATTTATAAATGATCTGCAAATGGGAACAACAAGTGAGGTGATCAAATTTGCCAATAAGAAATTGCCATGCTGGGTCAGACCAAGGGTCATCAAGCCCAGCATCCTGTTTCCAACAGAGGCCAATCCAGGCCATAAGAACCTGGCAATTACCCAAACACTAAGAAGATCCCATGCTACTGATGCAATTAATAGCAGTGGCTTGTAAACTTGATTAATAGCAGGTAATGGACTTCTCCTCCAAGAACTTATCCAAACCTTTTTTGAACCCAGCTACACTAACTGCACTAACCACATCCTCTGGCAACAAATTCCAGAGCTTTATTGTGCCTCAGTGAAAAAGAATTTTCTACGATTAGTCTTAAATGTGCTACTTGCTAACTTCATGGAGTGCCCCCTAGTCCTTCTATTATTCAAAAGTGTAAATAACTGAGTCACATCTACTCGTTCAAGACCTCTCATGATCTTAAAGACCTCTATCATATCCCCCCTCAGCCGTCTCTTCTCCAAGCTGAACAGCCCTAACCTCTTCAGCCTTTCCTCATAGGGGAGCTGTTCCATCCCCTTTATCATTTTGGTTGCCCTTCTCTGTACCTTCTCCATTGCAACTATATCAAAGTTGTTAAATCACAATAGGATTGTGAGAATTGCAGGAGGACATTGCAAAACTGGGAGCCTGGGCATACAAATGGCAAATGAAAATTAAACTTGACAAGTGCAAAGTGATGATCTTAGGGAAGAGAAACTCAAATTATAGCTACACAATGCAAGATTCCACATTACGAGTCATCACTCAGGAAAAGGATCTAGGTGTCATTGTTGGAAATATGTTGAAATCTTCTGCTCAATGTGCAGCAGCAGCCAAGAAAGCAAACATAATGCTAGGGATTATTAGGAAAGGAATGGAGAATAAAACAGAGAATATCCTAATGCCTCTGTATCGCTCCATGGTGCGACCTCATCTTCAATACTGCATGCAGTTCTGGTCACCACAGCCCAAGAAAGATACAGCAGAATTAGAAAAGGTACAGAGAAGGGCGACCAAGATGATAAAGGAGATGGAACAATTCCCCTATGAGGAAAGGCTAAAGAGGTTAGGACTCTTCAGCTTGGAGAAGAGACGGCTGAGGGGAGATAGGATAGAGGTCTATAAAATAATGAGTGGAGTGGAACGAGTAAACGTTAATCAGTTGTTTACTCTTTCGAAAAGTACAAAGACAGGGGACAGGTGATACATTTAAAATTAATAAGAGAAAATGTTTTTTCTCAATGCAAATTAAGCTTTGGAATTCGTTGCTGGAAGATGTGGTGAAAGCAGTTATTGTAGCTGCGTTTAAAAAGGTTTGGAGGAAAAGTCCGTAACCTGAATTTGGGAATAAGCAGCATGGGATCTGTTGACCTTTAGGGATCCTGCCAGGTACTTGTGACTTGGAAACAGGATGCTGGCTTGCAGGACCCTTGGTCTGACCCAGTACAGCAGGTCTTGTGTTCTTATGAACTCCCCCTGCCAAGTTTCATTTCTGGCCTGGTGGCTGCTCTTGCTGCTGTTTCTTATTTTTCCCTTAGGATTATGCAGTTATTCCTGCTCATTCTTTTCTGGAATTTTCTCTCTTGCTTTTGGGAATATACCTTCCTACTATCTTTGTATTTTGCCTCTCTCTCTCTCTGGTTTTGCACCGCTAGACCTCTTGGGGTTTCCCACACTCGGGAATGAGGCTCTTACCAGATCTGCCTTTTATACTCACAGCAGTGCATTCTGGGATTTATAGTTCTGATGATTTTCTATTAAAAGCCACACCAATGGGTTAGAAATCTGCAAGACAGGAGCACTCAGCACTTTACTCATGCCTGCCTGCTTCTCTCCTTAATGGCCCTTTGGCTACAGATTTTATTGCTAATAATCCTTCAGGGCTGTGTTGTGTGGATGCTGGGAATGTGTCACTACAAAAGGGGAGGTAGGAACATAGACATTGGACTCCTTGGTGTTCCGGCAACACAATGTAGAACTCACACAGCAGCACGGACCCCCTCTGTCACAGCTTTCCCCTCTCACTCACACTCTGTCCTTTACTGCTTTATTTCACCTCTAAAAACTATTCCCACCTCTGATATACAATCACAACCTTGACTGCTCCAAGACATAGTAACACTCTATGACTCAATCTCTGTTCTTTAACCTGGAAAGTACAGTGAGAAACACAAAGGTGAACTTTAAACTTGCCTGTTAATTCCCTTTCCTTTAGGACTGCCACACCAGTCCAGACAAGTGGGCTATGTCCCCCCTGCCAGCAGATGGGGGACAGAAAAAAGCTCAAAGCAGACTTCACTCCCCCTTTTAAAAGGTCTGGTGCTGATTTCAGGTCTTCAGTAACCCATATCAAAGCTAAGACAACCAATGGCAATTGTTTGTTTTGGTTTCCAAATCACCACCAGAACCAAACCTGATGCAGCCAAGAAACTTCACTCCATGATCATTAACCCAGGAATTAGACAATCCCTACACCAAAGTCATGATTAGGACAACTACTTTCAGAGTGGGCAACAACTTGCTCATAAGAACATACTACTGGATCAGACCAAAGGACCATCAAATATCCTAACGCCTCTGTATCACTCCATGGTGCAACCTCATCTTGAGTGTTGTGTGCAGTTCTGGTCACCTCAGCTCAAGAAAGATATAGCAGAATTAGAAAAGGTACAGAGAAGGGCGACCAAGATGATAAAGGGATGGAACAATTCCCCTATGAGGAAAGGCTGAAGAGATTAGGGCTGTTCAGCTTGGAGAAGAGACGTCTGAGGGGAGATAGGATAGAGGTCTATAAAATAATGAGTGACATGGAACGAGTAAACGCTAATCGGTTCTTTACTCTTTCAAAAAGTACAAAGACCAGGGGGACACACAATGAATTTACTAGGCTAAGGTCTTTAAAATCATGAGAGGTCTAGAACGGGTAGATGTGAATCGGTTATTTACTCTTTCAGATAATAAAAGGCCTAGGGGGCACTCCATGAAGTTAGCAAGTAGTTCATTTAAAACTAATCGGAGAAAATTATTTTTCACTCAAGGCACAATTAAGGTCTGGAATTTGTTGCCAGAGGATGTGGTTAGTGCAGTTAGTATAGCTGTGTTTAAAAAAGGATTGGATAAGTTCTTGGAGGAGAAGTCCATTACCTGCTATTAAGTTCACTTAGAGAATAGCCACTGCCATTAGCAATGGTTACATGGAATAGACTTAGTTTTTGGGTACTTGCCAGGTTCTTATGGCCTGGATTGGCCACTGTTGGAAACAGGATGCTGGGCTTGATGGACTCTTGGTCTGACCCAGTATGGCATGTTCTTATGTTCTTACATTTAAAATAAATAAGAGAAAATATTTTTGTACTCAACGCATAATTAAGCTCAGGAATTTGTTGCCAGAGATATGGTGAAAGCTGTTAGTGTAACTGTGTTTAAAAAAGGTTTGGACAAGTTCCTGGAGGAAAAGACCATAAAACATTATTGAGGTGGAGTTGCAGAAATCCTCTTCTTTATTCTCCATTCCTTTCCTAATAATCCCGAGCATTTTATTTGCTTTCTTGGCTGCTGCTGCTGCACACTGAGCAGAAGATTTCAAAGTATTTTCAACGCTGACACCTAGATCCTTCTCCTGAGTGCTGACTCCTAATGTGGAGCCTTACATTGTGTAGCTATAATTTGGGTTTCTCTTCTCTAAGTGTGTCACTTTACACTTGTCCACATTAAATTTCATTTGCTATTTACATGCCCAGTCTCCCAGTCTTGAGGTCCTATACATAGTAACATAGTAATAACGGCAGAAAAGGACCAAATGGTCCATCCAATCTGCCTCTTGCAATGTCTCTCAATCCTCTTGTGATTTAACAACTTTGAATAATTTTGCATCATCGGCAAATTTGATCACCTCACTCGCTGTTCCCATTTGCAGGTCGTTCATAAATATATTAAAAAGCACTGGTCCCAGAACAGATCCCTAGGGCTCCACTATTCCCCTTTCTTCACTGGGAACATTTACCATTGAGCCCTTCTCTCTGTTTTCTGTCTTTTAACCAGGACCCAATCCACAGTAGGACACTGCCCCCATCCCATGACTTTTTAATTTCCTAACAAGTCTCTCGTGAGGGACTTTGTCAGTAAGATGTGAGCAGATCAGTAAGATGTGATTGCGATGGAGAGGGTACAGAGAAGGGCGACCAAAATGATAGGGGGAATGGAACAGCGCCCCTGTGAGGAAAGACTGGAAGCTTGGAGAGGAGACGGCTGAGGGGGGATATGATAGAGGTGTTTAAAATCATGAGAGGTCTAGAACGGGTAGATGTGAATCGGTTATTTACTCTTTCGGATAGTAGAAAGACTAGGGGGCACTCCATGAAGTTAGCATGTGGCACATTTAAAACTAATCGGAGAAAGTTCTTTTTTACTCAACGCACAATTAAACTCTGGAATTTGTTGCCAGAGGAAGTGGTTAGTGCAGTTAGTGTAGCTGTGTTTAAAAAGGATTGGATAAGTTCTTGGAGGAGAAGTCCATTACCTGCTATTAAGTTCACTTAGAGAATAGCCACTGCCATTAGCAATGGTAACATGGAATAGACTTAGTTTTTGGGTACTTGCCAGGTTCTTATGGCCTGGATTGGCCACTGGTGGAAACAGGATGCTGGGCTTGATGGACCCTTGGTCTGACCCAGTATGGCAATTTCTTATGTTCTTATGTTCTTAAATGCTTTCTGGAAATCCAGATACACTCTATCAACTGGCTCAGCTTTATCCACAGGTTTACTTAATTCCTCACTGTCAGTTGTTTGAAAGGAAAATTGGTTCTTACCTGCTAATTCTCGTTCCTGTAGTACCACAGATCAGTCCAGAGTGGGTTTTGCCTCCCCTCCAGCAGATGGAGAAAGAGAAAGTTTTACTACACTGCCACTTAAGACGAGGAACCACCTGTAGTCCCTCAGTATTAATCTGTACCCAAGCCAGATATGTAATAACAAACCAACTAGACTCCCCCAACTGAGCAGTGGGGAGAGGGAAACCTCAAAGCTAAAAACGCTAAAACGTGCCCACACAAACCCTGAGTCGGACCAACAAAACCTTCGCCACTCTTCAGGACAAGTACCGAAAAAGAAAGATAAAGCGAGCGGACTCTCCCAACTACCCAAATCCTCCAGCGGGCGGGACTCTGGACTGACCTGTGGTACTACAGGAATGAAAATGATCAGGTAAGAATCAATTTTCCTTTCCCTGTACGTACCCGGATCAGTCCAGACTCCTGGGATGTACCAAAGCTTCCCTAAATAGGGTGGGACTGAGATAGTCCTGCTTGAAGCACACTCTCACCAAACCCCCTGGTTTCTGGGGCCTGGATATTCAGGCCATAACATCTGGCAAAAGTGTGCAACAACTTTCAAGTAGCCGCTCTACAGATCTCTTGAGGAGAAACTAGTTGACATTCGGCCCAGGAGGCCGACTGAGAACGAGTAGAATGTGCTCGAAGGCCCTTCAGAACCGGGCAACCCTGACAGATATATGCCGAACTAATAGCCTCTTCCAACCACCTCACAATTGTAGCTTTTGACGCCTTATGCCCCTTCTTGGCACCACTCCTCAGCACAAAAAAGTGGTCCGACCTCTAGGTACCTCATCAATGTCTGCTTTACGTCCAACCAACATAAATCTCTAGATTGCAGCACCAGAGGATCCAAATTTGAGAAGGACGCGAGTTCTACAGACTGATTGAAGTGAAAGGATGGGTAAGAAGGAAGGAACCATCCTCGAGGAAACTCCCTCATCTGAAAACCTCAAAAAGAGCTACCTACAGGATAAAGCTTGAATCTCGGAAATCCTACTCACTGAGCAGCTAGGCACCAAGAAAACCACTTTCAAAGTGAGATCCTTCATAGTTGTACATCACAGAGGTTCGAAGGGAGATGCACACATTCTCCTTAAGACTACATTAAGGCTCCAGGAAGGACATGGCTGCCAGATCGGGAGGGCGTAAATGCTTTACTCCCCGAAAAAATGTACAACGTCCGGATGAGCCGATAAGAGAAATCCTCAAACCTTATCCCGTAGACATCCTAACGCCGCCACCTGGACTCTGAGGGAATTGAAGGATAATCCTTTGACCAGACCATTCTGAAGGAAAGCCAAAATATGCCTCACTGATGCTCGCCTAGGATCCACTGGCTGACCGGAACACCAGGACTCAAAAACTCTCCATACCCTTGCATAGGTGAGAGAAGTGGAGATCCTTCTAGACTGCAAGAGGGTAGCGATGTCCACATCGAATAACCTTTATCTTTCAAATGCTGCCTCTCAAAAGCCAAGCTGCTAGACTGCTTTAGTGCAGTTAGTGTAGCTGTGTTTAAAAAAGGATTGGATAAGTTCTTGGAGAAGTCCATTACCTGCTATTAATTAAGTTGACTTAGAAAATAGCCACTGCTATTACTAGCAACAGTAACATGGAAGAGACAGTTTTTGGGTACTTGCCAGGTTCTTATGGCCTGGATTGGCCACTGTTGGAAACAGGATGCTGTGCTTGATGGACCCTTGGTCTGACCCAGCATGGCAAGTTCTTATGTTCTTATGATCTGCCTGATCGAAACAAATGGGATCCTTGATGCAGAAGATTCGGCAGTTGAGCAAGCCTCAATGGCCCGTCCACTACTAGGTTGACTAAGTCCGCAAACCACAGGCATCTCTGCCACTCTGGAGCTACGAGAATCTCTTTGCCTGGATGAATCTCTATTTGCCAAAGGACCTTGCCCACCAAAGGCCAAAGAGGAAACACATACTGTAGGATATCTGTTGGCCAAGGCAGAACTAACGCATCTACCCATTCTGCTTCTCTTTCTCTTCGTCAACTGAAGAAATGCAGAGCCTTGGCATTTCGTGAAGCCGCCACCAATTCTACACATGGGGGACCCCCACCCGAGACTGGCGAGACACACCACCTCCTCTGACAGCTCCCACTCCCACAGCTTAGAAAACCCGCTTGCATGTTGTCCAAGCCCATAATGTGTGAGACTGCCAAGCACTCCAGATGTTGCTCTGCCCAATCGACCAAAAGTCTGGCCTCCTGAGCCACTGCTCAATTCTTGTTACCCCCCTGCCAATTGATGTATGCTACCGCTGTCGCATTGTCCGACAAGACTCTTACCAGCCTGCCCCTCACTAGGGGGAGAAACGCCATCAGGGCCAAACACACCGCTCTGGTCTCTAGACGATTGATGGACCAGGATGCTTCCTCCGGTGACCACCGGCCTTGAACGGATTGTCTCTGACATACTGCACCCCAGCCGAAAAGACTGGCGTCGGTGGTAACGATCGTCTAGATTGGGATATCGAGATCCACACCCCAATGCAACTCGTCCAGGCAGAGCCACCATAAAAGACTTGAATGCGCAGGCTCCAGGAGAGGAAGAGACAGCTGAAAACGCTCTGACAACGGGTCCCAGCGAGACAGTAAGGCTGATTGCATAGGCCTCATATGAGCGAATTCCAAGGTAGAAGCCATAGACCCGAGCACTTGCAAGTAAACCCAGACCTTGGGTATTCGCTTGGCCAACAATCCTCAAACTTGAGCCTGTAACTTGAAAATCTGCTGCTTGGTGAGGAACACTTTTCTCGCCTTCATGTCGAAAAGCACCCCAGGAATTCCAAACTCTGGGAAGGAACCAGATGACTCTTGGCCAGAATGACGATCCACCCTAGAGATCAAAGGTGCCAGAGAACTAAATCCACTACCCTCTGGCAAAGGGATTCCAATCATCCAGAAAGGGTGGATCAGGTCTCCCTCTTTTCGGAGAGCCACAGCTCTCAGCTGACGCAGCCTTCACACGGTGTCTCTTACCACAAGTTTCTTTTCCTAGTACGAACATGGCGATATCAAAAACAGGTCTCTTAACAGTCAAGCAAATTCTAAAGCGTAACCTTGTTTTATCACACTTAGGACCCACTGCTCTGACGTGATCCTGGTCCACTCCTTGTAAAATAAAGTCAGACGGCCCCCTATCTTTGGAACTGAAAAGTGGACCAGTCTCACTTCATTGAGTGAATTTGGCCCAACTTCCACCCTGGGAGGAGCCATCTCTTCCAGGATGATGTTCCCGAAAGGACTGATTCCAGGACTGCTGCCTACCGGAGAGCTGTCTTGGAGCCGTTTCTGAGGGCCTGGGCATCTGAAATGTTTGATTCCCCTTGAGGCGGGGGCAAGAAGGAAGGAAGTTCTTTCCTTTTGGTCTACCTTCCGGCATTTTATGGACCTTATTCTCACCAAGGAACTTGATCATCTTCTCCAGGTCTTTACCAAAGAGCAATTTCCCTTTAAAAGGCAAAAATCCCAACTGTGGAGTGGAGGAGTAGCCTAGTGGTTAGCAGGTTATGAACCAGGAGACCAGAGTTCAAATCCCGCTGCCACTTGGGCAAGTCACTTTACCCTCCATTGCCTTGGGTACAAACTTAGATTGAAAGTCCTCTGAAAAAAGTGCGAAAAGCGGAATATAAAAATCCTAGAGGAAATGTCAGCAGACCAATTCCTCAGCCAGAGAAGGCGCCAGGCTGAGACTGCCGAGATCATGAACCTGGAAGACTCAGACAAAGACTTGTCCATTTGCAACTGTTGTACCCAGCGAAGACCCACTCACAACAAGGGCAAGCATCCACTTCTTCTGGCAATGGATACAACCTATCCTCGGAGGCCAACCAAGACTGGGTCCACAGCTCCCAATTCGGAATCCTCCCAAGGGACCTCTATGCCCAGCTTCTCCAGCTCTTCCTTGTGGAACAACTGCACATTAGGGTCATCTCCCTTGACGGCCGTGCTTCGCGATAGTGTCTGACTCGGGTCCTGACCAACTGCCCCCGGCCCTGAATCCAGCTCCTGGCCACCACCCTTGTCTGAATTGGCCAAAGAACTATCTGTAGCAGCTGGCAGCACCAAGGCCCTCAAGAGACTCCTGACTCTAGGTGCCCCAATATCTGCAGAGGTCCTGGCTCGCTGCGAGCATTCGATTTGACCCCTGCCTTGCTCCCCGAAGGACCCTCCCCACCGGGAGACTGTTGCCCGAGAGATGCGCCTGCGCGTCTCTGCAGGCAGTACAAGCCACTCCACGCGGCATGGAAAAAAATGCCGCAATGCAGGAAGGAGGCAGCTTAGCTGGAGCTGCCGGAAATAGGAGCGAGCAGCGTGGGAACGGACGCTCGCCAACTCTATTCAAACTCTGCTTGCCTTAGCGCCTCCATGCACCAAATGACTTTTTTTGCTTTTTTTTTTTGATTGAAAGACAAACGTATTCCGTTAGACAGGCAGCAGGCTCCACTGGTCCCTCAGGGTGAGTGATCCGGGCCCCCAGGTTTCAACCCTGGCCGGCAACAAGAAGAAGTCTGCAAGCTATAAAGGTCCCCGACCCCCTGCTCGTCTGCCTTGAGAAGCAGAGGGGATGGCCTCACCAGGACCTGGCTACCCTCTGGGAGTCCAGCACTGATGACAAGTATAAAGGCTGACTTTCTTTTTTTTGTTTGTTTGTTTGTTTTAGTTTAAGTCAGACTGTAGGCTTTGCACCTCCACCATCTGCTGGAGACAGAGAAATACTGAGGGAGTGCAGGTGGCACCTCGTATTAAGTGTCAATGTCAGTAAAACTTTCTCTGTTTCCATCTGCTGGAGGGGAGGCAAAACCCAGGAGTCTGGACTGATCTGGGTACGTACAGGGAACTTGTCTGACAGAGCCCTTGATCACTGCAACTTCCCTGGGTGCATTCTGGACTGGTCTGCTAGGACTAAAGGAAAGGAAATGAACAGGTAAATTTAAATCTCACCTTCCTTATCGCCCATGCCAGATCAGTCCAGACAAGTGGAACCTATCAAAGCTCCACCCAGGCCAGGCAGGATGAAGCCACAATAGCTACCATCTGCTGAGACAGAAAATACTGAAGAGCTGAAAGCAGCACCAGACTTTTATCAGCAAAGTGAAATTAGTTTTGAGCTTTTTTCTCTGTCTCGATCTGCTGGCAGATGGACATAACCTACTTGTCTGGACTAGTACAGCATGGACAATAGGGAATGCTGCTTTTCCTTGTGTTGCACTATTGCTGGATGTATGCATGTGTCAATCTGTACGGCATCCAGCTCACACCACAAATGGATATTCCAGTGTGACCCAGCTCACAGCTTTACCTCGCTGACCAATCATACATCTTTTATTTCACTGTATAATATTGTTCAGTGATACAGCACACATTTTTCTTTCACTGCACAGCCTAATCTGGGGATCCACCTCACATCCTCTGACACAAAGAAGTAACGCTTCCCTCCTAAGTGATGGGCTGAACTCAGAAGCCATAAAGTTAATGGCATAGATTTCACTCCTTCCCCCATCCTCTACCGTCTGGGGCTTCCTAGAAAAGGGGAGCAGGAGTCAAAATGGTTAAGACCAAGAAAACATCTCTGACTCCTGCAAATGCTATAGGGGAGTGATCCATAAGAAGAAAGCTCTAGGGCTACTCCCACCTGATTTACATTCAGTCACTAAAAATCTAATGGTACCTGAAGCATTCAACTCAGACCTGGGAGATAATCTGCAGAGTCACATACAGAAAGAAGTGACTAAGGGGGTCAGGCAGAACTTATGAGCCACAAACTGTCCAGTAATACCACAAGCCACAGGTGTGAGAGGGACACCTGCTCTCTTTCCCTGAAGTCAGGTCATCTAGTTTGCTGCTTTATAAATGTAGTGCAGTCTCCATGACCCTCTCACTGTCAGGTTCAGTGTCCTACTGCTGCATTCGAGCAGGGAACCAACCAGCCCAGATTTGACAGGGAAAACAGCAAACAAAATTCTGAAGCTCTGGAAATTATATTTGTACTGCATATCTTTGCCTGTCTAGATGCCCTGTGCACACCTGAAGGGCAGGACAGTGCAGAGGGAATAAGCCAGAGCCAGCCAGAACCTGCTGGGACAGCCCTGCATGGGAGCAGCCTTGCATGAAGCCGGGCAGAGAGCCATCGGCTCTTGCGCTTCAAAACCTTGAACTGCCGAAGGGTCCGAAGCTAATCTCTGCAGCAATGCCAGGAGCTCGCAGCCAAGTCCAGCAGGGCCCGCATTACTGGAACTCATGACACAGCCCAGACCTGTTGCAATCGCTGCTTCGGAACCTGAACTTACTGCCAGTTGCACAACAACAACAACAAGACAAGTCCTGCATGTTTTGCGAGCCTCATCAATAAAGTCATTTCGGAGGTTGGTCTTTCTGTCCTTCAAAATAGCCTTTGATCGGCGCTTAAAAATGAAAGCCCAGAAGGGAGAAAGTCTTCGTTAGCAAGCGACAAAGCAAAGCAGAAAAGTAAGTGGGGAGGCATCGGATGAGCGCGAAAAGTAAAGTCACCTTCCGGCCTGCGAGCGGCGAGAGCAGAGCCTCCTCCCCCGGAGCCGCCGCCGCCGCTCCGCACTTACCCTCCGCTGAAGGTCAGAGCCGCAAGGGGAAGGTGCGCGGCGGCACTGACAGCTGCCAGGCTCCCACCTCTGCCGCTGCCCCTGCCCCCGACACCCGCGCGCCTCCGCCTGACAGTGCCCGCAGGGGGCAGCACTGGCGCCGCCGGCCCCGCCCCCTGCCGGGAGGGCTGGGAAATGGAGTCCCTTCCGCCGCATGCTGGGAAATGGAGTCCCTCTTCTCATTAAGGAAAGTCCTTCAAGGGTCAGGGCTGCAAGCAAGATTCATACTCAGCCTAGTGCTGGGGGGAGTCCTCAGGCTCAGATGCCATGGCTGGGCCTTAATGAGACCCCCAAAGCTGGGCATCTCCCTGCCCCCCCCCCCCCATTAGTCTGGCTGAGCCACTTTCTTGGCGGGAAAGGCAAACTGACTGTGCCCTGTCTATGCCAGGCCCCTGCTGCTGGCTGGATTTTGGAGTGGGCGAGCTGGGGTTACCCTGGACATCGCCAGTATCACCCATCCCACTGCGGCTGAAGAGAGGCTTTTCTCCCAGGGGGGCCACTTGCCCAAAATCCGGTCCTGCAAAGAGGACAGTCCTAAAGCAAGACTTGTATCTAGACACAGCCAGCCTCAGAGGCCCACATCCCACCCCTCTGGCCTTTACATTCCTGGGGCTCTAGCATCTCTTCCAATATCCCGTTCCATTTTCTTGGTTCCCATGGTTTCTAGTCCTTGTCATATTAAAATAAAGAGTTTGCAACCTTAAGTAAAATATAAGGAATAAAAACTGTAGCACTGTAATAATACTTTTAGTGGGCATTTGTTTTAAATTTTGATTTTTATATGTAAAATTTGCTGTATTTGTGTATTGATCACATGTCACGCTTCAAAACTATATTAACATTACCTTGTTAGGACACTGGGGGAGGAATTTTTAAATGGACTTTTGCAGGTAAACCAGAATTTCATGTACAGACATGGCCTTTTACAAAACTGCACAGCTGATATGCATATGTCATGCTCGTACATATATGTGTAAACGTTCAGGACATGCACACACAATTGCAGATGCATTGATTAGGGCAGATTTGGTGGGATAAATTGCAAAGTGAACATATGTGAATAAATCTGATTGTGAGGTTTATGAAACAACTTAGGGTGGATCTTTTTTCTTTGACCTTTGGAACTAGCTAGTCCTCTAGGTGGCTCATTACTTGGACGATTGATGCTGGTCAGGCTTCTTGCCATTGGGTGGACTCTCTTTGGGCATGATCACGTGTGTTTTGTTTTATGATTATGGAATTATGCATGTCAATCTGATCCTCACTGAGAATTTTGAATCAGCGGCTTATAACGTTTATAAAGAAATACGATGGGTACCTATGATTGATTCCTTTTTTATTTCATTTATATTCTACTTTTGTGACAATTCAAAGCAGATTGCATTCAGGTACTGGAGGTATTTCCTTAGTGTTCCCTTGCGGGTATCTCACCAAATGTTGTACCTTAATATCCTTAACTGAAGATGAAATACAATAGAAATGATTTTCTCATGAGATGCAAAGAAGTTAGTTTTCACTGTTTCGCACAGATAGAAATGTATTTACGGCATTCTGATTATTACGGGGGGTGTGTGTGTGCCATGTAACAGCACGTGTGCGTGTGATAAACCCAGGGGAATATATTTTATTTTTATTCAAGTGGATTGCATTCAGGTACTGGAGGGTCTTTCCTGTCCCCAGAGGGCTCACAATCTGAGAGCCTGATTTACTGAGGCTTTCCCCCCATTCTGTGTCTATGGAAAACTGCTCAGTAAACCTCAGGCAATGGAGGGTGAAGTGACCTGCCCAAAGTCACAAGGAGCAGCAGTGGGATTTGATCCCTGACTTTCCCTGCTTCAGATCAAGTGGTCCATCCAGTCTGCCCAGCAAGCTTTTTTTAGGATAACGGCAGCCACTTCATGTAGGTTACCCCATGCCTTATGTTAAGGGTAAGAACATAAGAACATGCCATACTGGGTCAGACCAAGGGTCCATCAAGCCCAGCATCCTGTTTCCAACAGTGGCCAATCCAGGCCATAAGAACCTGGCAATTACCCCAAAAACTAAGTCTACCATGTTACTATTGCTAATGGCAGTGGCTATTCTCTAGAGTAAATAACCGATTCACATCTACCCGTTCTAGACCTCTCATGATCTTAAACACCTCTATCATATCCCCCCTCAGTCGTCTCTTCTCCAAGCTGAACAGCCCTAACCTCTTCAGCCTTTCCTCATAGGGGAGCTGTTCAATCCCCTTGATCATTTTGGTTGCCCTTCTCTGTACCTGCTCCATCACAATTATATCTTTTTTGAGATGTGCCACCATACTCGTACTTTTAGCTGCTGAGTTAAGGAGTGTGGCGGGAGGCAGGAGCTAGGGAAGTGAATGTACATATACCAGTGGCGTAGCCACGGGTGGGCCTGGGTGGGCAGGTGCCCACCCAACTTAGACCCAGGCCCACCCAACTGGCACCGGAACTGCAAGGCTGTCGCGGGATCCCATCCCCGCGACAGCGAAGAAGAGAACCCACGCCTCGCGCGCCATAACAGCACACACGGGGAAGCGCTGCTGCGGCCGTATGGCCAACCGGTCTTCCTGTTCGGGTGGGGGGGGGGGGAGCGGAAGCGCCGCGGGCAGCTTCCGCTTCCTCCCCCCAATGCAGGAAGATCAGCTGCCTCTCCTGCTGCCACCCGTTCTCCTGCTATCTTCGGACCAAACGGCCCGCCGAACTTCCTGTTTGGGGGAGCGGAAGCGCTGCGCACAGCTTCCGCTTTTCCCCCCAGAGCAGGAAGATCAGCTGCCTCTCCTGCTGCCACCGGACTCCTGCTATCTTCGGGCGTTGGGTCGTACTGCCCGCCGATCTTCCTGCTTGGGGGGGGGAGGGAGGAAGCGGACGTTGTGCGCTGCGCTTCCGCTCCCCCCACCCCCCCCCGACAGGAAGTTCGACAGGAAGTTCGGCGGGCAGTACAGCCCGACGCCCGAAGATAGCAGGAGTCCGGTGGTAGCAGGAGAGGCAGCTGATCTTCCTGCTCTGGGGGAGAAAGCGGAAGCTGTGCACGTGCTTGAATGTGTATGTGTAGATGAGAATGGGAGTGTGTGTGTGGGTGAAAACTGGAGCCTGGGTGTGTATGTGGGTGAGAATGGAAGCTTGAATATGTGGGTGAATGGGAGCTCGTATGTGTGGTTGAGAATGGGAGCCTGGGTTTGTGGGTGGATGAGAATGGGAGCTTGAATGTGTGTATATATGGGTGAGAATGAGAGCCTGGGTTTGTGTGGGTGGGTGAGAATGGAAGCTTGAATATGTGGATAAGAATGGGTGCTTGAATGTGTGTATGTGTGGGTGAGAATAGTACCTTAAATGTGTATATGTATGGATGAGAATGGGAGCTTGAATATGTGTGGGTGAGACTGGGAGCATGGGTTTGTGGGTGAGAATGGGAGTCTGGGTTTATGTGTGTGGGTGAGAATGGGTGCCTGGATGTGCGTCTGTGTGTGCATAAGAATATAAGCCTGGGGAGGGGTGAGAAAGTGAGAACTTGAATTTGAGCTTGGGGGGGGGGGGGGGGAAGAGCATATGAGAGTGAGAGCTTGAGTGTGTGAGAGGGAGTCTGTGAGAGAAAGCGTGTATGTGTGTGTGTGTGTGTGGAAGGGAAGAAGACAGTAATAGAAGAAAGACACTGAAAAGGAATTAGGAAATGAGCTATAAGGGAAAAAATGGGACAAAGAGACCAGGACCAACTGATTAGAAAAATACAAAGATCAGACAACAAAGGTAAAAATATATATCTATATTTTGAGATGTTAGCAATTTAAATATAAGCAACAAAACCGCTCTCTCAAAATTTATGGACAGGTAGGAGCCGTGTATAAAATCGTAATAATAAGAAGACTAAAGTACCACAAATCACCGTGAATTATGTTTGTATCATTAAGTAAACCTCATACTTAGTCGTAGATGTGAATGCTATGCTGCATAATTTGGCATTATTTATCAGTAAAAAAACAACTAGTAGACCTGCATGCCTACAGCCCACCCATGTTAACTTTGTGCCCACCCAAAAAATCAATTCTGGCTACGCCACTGACATATACGCAAGGCTTTTCCCCCTTCATTTTTGGTCCCTTATACTTCTGAAGAAATCTGTTGCGAAATGCTTCCGTTGCACAAGTAATAGTGTAATATTTCCGTAAGGAGGAATGAATTATATTATTGCGGAGTCCAAGCTTGCACCAGTCTGAGTAGTTTTCCTACGCATGGCAGCGCGAGCGCCCTAACAAGGGCAGGACTCCCGCGCTCTGTGGCGCCGGGGGCCGGATGTGACGTGAGGCGGGGGCGGGGCCTGCCGGGCGGGAAGGGGAAGGCGTCGCGACTCGCGCCGCTCTGCGTTCTCCTCAGGGGATCAGACGCTGGGGGCTGGGGACTCGCAAGCCTTATTGTACCTTCGTCCCTTGGCTTTATCACCCGTTAGGTCTCCTTCCACGCTTGTCCCTTAAGGACTGAAGTGAAATGCACCGAGTCACTTAGACGGTTTTATTTTCAGGCGTGGCCTTTAGAGAGACACTCATCTTGTAAGTCTATGATAGTAGCAGAGTGCTAGTGCCTGCTCTTAGCTGCAGTGGGAAGAAATGGTGCTGATGCCTGCCTTCAGGATAACTGAATTGTTAAAAACAGCATGGAGCCAAGTTAAATCTGTTTGTCAGAGCGGCTGTTTCAGCTCTTCCTCTTCAGTGAATGTGGACCCCAGTCATGATGGGACACTGCCCGACGTTTGGCATGTTGCTGGACTAACAGGAATTGTAAAATACCAGGAAATAAAAGTACATTTGCTGAAATGACAACAGGGCTCATCCAGGGCGATTCTATCTTTATTAGCACTACAAGCGTTTTGGGTTGTTTTACAGAAGGCTCTGCTGCTTTGGAGCCCAGGAAGGATAATCACGCAGTTGCTACATCATGGTAATGACATGCAGGGGTAGGGTTGCCAACTGACCACTTTTGGACTGGACAGCCAGGTTTTCAGGCATTCTGTACAGTGTCCAGTCAGAAGTACCGACTGGATGCTAAATGTCTGTGTCCCTGCCTCCTTTCCCATGCTGTGATTAGACAGCACAGCCCTCAGCTCCCAGTGGTTCTGCACATACATAGATACACTGTTTAGGCAGGTCACTGGCAGGATCTAAAACGTATGCAAATGAGGGGGTACTATTCCCCCACCCCCGGCCCTCAAGTGTTCAGTCCCGGTCTATGGAAAAGTTGGCAACCCTAAGCAGGGGAAGAATGCTGGGAATGAGCCAGGATGATTCGGTCCATATTAGGAGGTGATTGAGCTGTTCATGCTGACTGAGCAAAACCAACTCTATTATTGCTCATGTCAAAGACGGAGTAATATTGCCTGAGGAAGACATCACCCAAGATCCAGAGGGGCTGTCCATTCTGGGAAGGCAGATATGTTTCCTCCACACCAACCGAACAGTAACCATTGTTCTGAAAAAAAAGGTGAAATGAGAGAGACTGGAGTAAAAGCATGTCTTATACAAGTGCAAGGAGATAACAGCAGCTAATCCTCTATGCCCATACTTCCATGTCATATATGTGCCCTTAGGAGGCCAGCTGGGCAGCTCGAGCTCAGAAAAGGTAGCTGAGTATATCATTGTGGTCCTTATTGTTCTACAAAAGTAAGAGCTACAAGCATCCGAAGTCACTGGAGAGAACTGTCTTTCCCTTCGTAATGACTGTGAGTGACCCAGGGCAATCTCTAACAAGGTAGCTACTTATACTGACTTGTAGAGAGGGACTCCTAGTCTTTGCACTATGGCAACACTTAATGGCTGCACTTAGGGCACATAATTGCAGGGTTCCATAAGGAATGCTGGTGCATGGCCCCTTCATGAGGACTTGCTGCTATGATTGAGCAAACTGAATTTGGAGGAGATATAAGATGGGAGAGATATCCAGGTAGTTGTGAATGAAGGCCTCATGGTGTCAGATCCTAGGCCTGCGTCTGGCTGAGCAGTAATTCCAAAGGAAGAGGAAACAGCATTGTCAACAAAATAGGAAGCATAGAGAAATAAAAGGTGACCTGATGATATAAGATTGAGTTGGAGGAGCTGAAGATTTCTAACTATTTAATGAAGATTTCTAACTATTTAATGAAGATTTCTAACTATTTAATGTTTGAAAAGAAGCATGTCAACCTGATAATCAGAGAAAGTCTGAATGTGCTTATCAATGTAAACAAAGGTCCCTACAGCAACAGAATTGCAAATTGTGGAGGGCTGAAAATGATGGAGACTAGTGTGCATGAGGGGCCCTGCACTCAACAGTAGGGGAAATATCATGGCTAGAGGAGCTGGTTTTGCTTACCTGGAGAATGTAGGCCGAAGGAGGGAGCGGGTAAGAGACTCCATTGATGACAAAACTAATAGTTGGCAGGTTCTGGACATTGTTGCAATTCACCACATACTGTAAAGAGAAGAGATGAGTTAGTGGTCTGCCTGTGCCAGTTTTGTCCTTCAGTCTGTTCATTTGATCTGTTTCCTGGGGTTTTACTTGTCTGCTAAACCTGCATGGTCTGCCATTGTCCAGTTCTGCAGCAACTTTAATAACCAATTGAAGGTGATTAGCTGAAGTTGTACCCTCTCAATATGTTTATGCTGTCTATCTCTCATCTCTGGTAATTTTTTTTTTGTTACACTCTCCTTTTATTTTCTCCCTGTTTGTGACATGATAAGAATGATTTCTAGATTTTATCAGGAGCCTGCAGAACCTACCTCTCCATTCTGATTCTGCTGAGCACCAAGGTTCTGCAGCAGATATCCCATATACTGCTGAGGAATGGTGAGGGGAGAGGTTCCAGTGTCCACAATCCCCTGGCAGCCTTGACTGCACCAACCGGTAGCCTGGCCATTGATGGCAAACCTGGGGAGATGCGCATAGAATTCATTATGAAAACATTTATTAGCAAAGATTGTGGCAGGTATACAACCGTCATAGTCAGCCATGGAGGTTTCTAAATCAGCAGATCAAAGTCTGGCCTGCTCTGTACCCTGCGTGTGCTTGTGTGTATGTGTCCTTCAGACCCCAGGAAAAAAGCTTGATTTTGTTTTCAACAAACAGACGTTTTTCTTGTTAATGGATAGCACGCAAATCTTTCTTCTAATGGGAAATGTGCAATTTGAATAACTCTGTAAAACAGAACCTGACAGTTCATTATGGTTGTAGATGTGTCCTTTTAAAAGAATGTGGCTGGGAAGACAAGGGGCGAGGAGAAGATCAGACTCTATGAGAATGGAGAAGGGACTTACTCATTAATGCCGATCTGCCAGTATACTTCCTGGGTGACGGGAGCCCAGTTGATCTGACCAGAGTAAAGATTGTTATCCACTCCTCCAAAGATGACTTCCCCAGATTGGCTGGAAGCAAATGGTAAAACAAGACAGTGCTCAGAAGTATCAGTAGCCAGATTTTATACAGAAATTTTGTATTTCTGTTTTGCTAAGCTACTTACTACCAAGAATAAAAGAAGGATCTCTGACTTTAATTTAGTTGGTAGTTCTTTTATTTTGAGTTTATCTGCTCCTGTCACTTAATAATATATGAAGTTCTCTCTCCATGCTTTGCTATGTCGTAAGTGGGAGATGAGATATACAGAAGCAGCAGCTAATGTCAAGGGAGTGTCATCACACTGAATTAACCATAATAGAAAGATGAATACAGAAAATGGGCATTTAGAAGCTGAATTGTGATTTCCTAGCCTCCATTTCAATGTAAACCTTTTTATTGGATTAACATAATACTTTTTGTGAGGTGTTGTGTGAAATGAGATAAGGAGAAAGTTGTCCAAGTTTACAAAGACGCCATAAATCAGACGAGCAGCTTCTTAGGAAAGAAGCTGCTGCCTCTGAGGAGACAGGGTACTGCTCGTCTTCCAGTGCAGAGAGCTGCAGGCTGTATAGAAAGTGTTAATGCACAGAGAGCTGAGGGCTGCCTGAGTAACCTAGTGGTTAGAGCAGCAGGATAAGAACCAGGGAAGTAAACCTTGATACTCTCTGTGATCTTGGGCAAGTCACTTCTCCCTCCATTGCCTCAAGTACAAACTTAGGTCCTTATTTAGTGAGCATTTTCCTCATAGACACAGAATGGGAGAAAGGCTTTAGTAAATCAGGCCCCTGGATTGTAATCCCTCTGCAAACAGGGAATGTAATCCGCATTGAAATGGTTTACCAGTCACAAAAAGCAGAATATCACTAAAATAAAATTACCTGCCCATGTAAACACTGAAGATGGGATAGGTGAGCAGGTTCTGCTGAAGCATGCCCTGCATTACGGTGGTGGCGCCCCCTGCTGACATAGCAGGGTAGGCCATTCCAAAAATCCCATCAAACTTGGAATAGTAAAAGCTGCTGCCAGTTTCAGAGGTGGTGAGGCCAAATTCCTGATTTGTGATAACAAGGTTCTGGACCTGGTGGTTTGGAAAAACAGAGGATATGGTTTTTAAGTCTTAAATGTTTGTGCAGATATAAATAGCACATAACCTCAGTTCTTTTGAGCTGCTGGTCTATAGGTTAAGAATGATAGCATTCCGTGAACTATATTTCAGTTTCCTAATGAGAGCCCTTAATGAGCTCAGAGCCAGTACGCCCATTTTTTTCTGATCCAAGCATGAGGCGATGAATTCAGGATTCACTGCTGAAATATTTTTTAGTGTTTTTTTTAAAGGTACCTAAATTACAAATGTTTATGAAAACTACATAAATGAACAGTGATTGTGGATGAGGCCTTGACGACTGGTGCTAGTGCTCACAGATATCAAACTAATGCAAATTCTGCCCCTTTGTGACCAATGTACACACATATTCTGCTTCTAAATAAGAATGATGTGGCCACATGAGGGCACCACAACACAATGTGAGATGGGAGTCATTCTAATTTTATAAAAACAAGTTATTTCCTGTGTGGGAGGATGAAGATTTTCAGTCTGTGTGTGTGTGCGTGTCTAAACCTCACGTGGTGGCACTAGGGTGTTATGTGTTTTCTTTTCTATGACTGGTGATACAACACCAGGCTGCTTGACTTTGATGATTGTAACAGGACATCAAAGACTGGGAAAGGATGGAAGATATTAGAACTAAAAAGCTATTAAATAGTTCATTAGTGCCAAAGAAACTATGGTTAGTGAAGGAAGGCATGTTATATTTGGGGGATATAGATTGTTTCTTTTTTGTTGCAAACCATGATACTATCAGGACAGAATATTCTTTGAACGTTGTACATATATTTGTACATACCTTTTGGGATTGATCTCTCGTCCATGCTGGGAAGTGATCAGTGTGTCATCATATTAAAGAAATTAGAGGTTTCGTGCTAATTCATAGAGATCTGGAGATTATTGGGAGTACATCAAGTCTGTCTGATTTCTGACTGTTTGAACTCCAAACTAAACTAAATACTTCAGGGTAATTAGTGATGACTTTCTTGTTATTTTATTGGCAGATTGTTGGTTTGTCAATTAGAGGATCACTGAAGTTACTTACTGTCACAGAATCATAGCCAAAGATTCCATCAACGCTGCCACTGCCGTATGACATGGAGAACTGCTGTTGGTTGGAAGTGTAAGTAGAGGACTGACTTGGGTTGAATAATGGGTGATTTGCTAAGAACAAAATCAAAGGAGATTTTCAGTTTCTCTCTCCTAAGTGATATCAAAGTAGACCTTGCTTTATCTAAGTGACCTTCCCCTATCTGCAGAAAAGGCTTTCATTATTGCCCTCTAGATATCACCTTTTCTACAAATATGCGCCATTTCATCTTCCGATAATTACAGTATTCCTAAGACCTGAGGCTTTGCAAGCATGAGATGTATAGAGGATTAATAAGGTCCATATTCAAAAGTCATTTAGACAGATAACGTAATAGTTATCTGTCTAAGTGGCTTACCTGGCTATATTTAGCCTTTATCCAGCTAAATTCTACCCAACTAATAAGTTAGGAGGCTAGAATTTAGCTGAATAAGTTAGGGGCGGTCCAGGGGCATAACTGGGAGAAATTGAGTTATCCAGCTACATCTGGTCGTATCAAAGAGCTGTCCTAAAGTTAGCTGGCTGACTAATTAAGATAGCCAGCCATATTCAGTAGTGTGGTTACACTGTTGAATATGCCTCCAAATTTAGCTGGATACGTTTATCCTGCTAACTTTGCTGTCTGGACTGTATCTGAATATGGACCTCAACATGTCTGGAGGGGAGACCAGAAAAGCCCTGGTAGGTATTACTGGGCTTGAGATTTTCTGTTTGCTTCTGAGAGTTCAGTGTTTAGTAATCTACTTTCTAGAACAGGTATCATAGGATCTAGAGTTAGGTACTTTAGGTGATTTGAATTCTAAACTTTTCTACTGAGGCGTTGGTACTAAATTGTAATCACTTGGTATGGAAGAAGATAAAGCGAGATAGGGACAAAAAACAATGAATGATATTATCTTCTACTCATAGTAACATAGTAGTGATGGCAGAAAAAGACCAAATGGTCCATCCAGTCTGCCCAGCAAGTTTCTTATGGTAGTAACTGCCACTCCGTGCAAACTCTTTTTGATCTTTTTAGAAGGTGAAATGACTTGTGGTCCACACTGTAACATCTGTCTCATTATACAACAGTAACTAATATACTCACTGCAGGCCTGGCTCTGGCAGTAGGTGGAGGCCACCCAGAGGTTGGAGGAGCCGGTGTCAAACAGAACCAGGAAGTTCTGGGGAGGAGTTCCAATGCTGATCTCTCCGAAGTAATATGTCTGAAGAAGAACATAGCTCACTGAGCTGGATGTTTCAGCATAGACAAAAAGTAGAAGAAAACTCTTGATAAACCAGACCTTCTGGTTGGATATTTTTGAGTGAGCCAATGGGTCATTTTAGTTCAGTACAAAAGATACATCAGAGAGGGTATGTTCTGGATTCTGTTGATTTGAAATAATATACAAAGATGGGGAAGAGAAAGAAGAAGATGAGATTACCTGGACAGTGTTAGCCAGAGAGTTGCAGGACTATAGGAGAGTGACTAGGGAAAGAGAAATGAGAGAAGCCGGCACTCACGTCCATATACAGAGGTTCTGCTGCGATGGCAAGTTTGTTGACGTTGTTGAAATTGTACTTTGCAGCTGGATCCCTCTTGAATGTCTTTAGGTAATCCTGGAGGACCCCATGCTCTTTCATGTTTTGTCGGATAGACTTATATTTATTCAGAGGGACTCTGTCCAGGAAAAAGGGAAATGTGGCATTAGTTGGATCAAAAAATCTGCTTTGCTTTATGGACATTTTTGTTTTTTTAATAGTTTGTTATATGAACTCAGCTGTTTTCTCGCTTTCGACAGCTTTATTATTAAAATTGCGCACTTTCAGTGATCAATTTTTGAGTCTCCTACATACTGCAGACAAGGACTTGGAGTACTCACCTCACTAGTCCCTCAGAGAGCTGAAGGCACAGCATTGTGAGGATCATCCACTTCATCTTGGTAAGCTTTTCAGCCTATTCCTGGAAAGGCTTTGGGTCAGAACTGAAGAAGCTGGACTCCAGGAGGGGATGACCAGCTGTCCCTTTTATATTTGAGTGTCTGCATTTTTCCCCCTCCCATTTTCTCATCCTCCCCTAACCTGGTATAGTTGCTGTGTGAGTGTGTGTTCACTGTGTCAACACTTCTTTAATTACTTTTCCACTTAAGAGTGCTGTTAAGGGATTCTTTAGATTGGACTTTTCCAGTAAAGTGTGGACATACATAGATAAGTAGCCTGATTAGCAAAAGGAAGGAAATCTGTTGCAGAAAGAAAAGTGCTGTTATCCAGAACTCAGCAAGCCAGGCTCATAACCTTCAAGGTTCAAGCAGAAATCTCTATTAATATACAGAGGAGAAGTTAAGGATAGTCTTGAAATGGAAATTTAAGATAATATGTCATGGGATAGGGGGCAGTGTCCAATTGTGGATTGGGACCTGATTAAAAAATAGAAAACAGAGAGTAGGGCTAAATGGTCAGTTTTCTCAATGGAGAAAGGTGAATAGTAGAATGCCAAAGGGATATGTTGTGGGACCACTGCTTTTTAATATATTTATAAATGACCTGGAAATGGGAACAATAAGGGAGGTGATCAGATTTGCCTCTGACACAAAGTTATTCAAAGTTGTTAAATCACAAGAGGATTGTGAGACATTGCAAGAGGACCTTGCAAAACTGGGAAACTGGGCATGCAAATGGCAAATGAAATTTAATGTGGACAAGTGTAAAGTGACACACTTAGAGAAGAGAAACCCAAATTATAGCTACACATTGCAAGGTTCCACATTAGGATTCACTGTTCAGGAAAAGGATCTATGTGTCATTGTTGAAAATGTGTTGAAATCTGCTCAGTGTAGGGTGGCTACCCAGAAGGCAAATAGAATGCTAGGGATTATTCGGAAAGGAAAGGAGAATAAAACAGAGAATATCATAATGCGTCTGTATCGCTCCATGGTGCAACCTCATCTTGAGTATTGTGTGCAGTTCTTGCACCACAGCTCAGAAAAGAAATAGCAGAATTAGAAAAGGTACAGAGAAGGGAGACCAAGATGATAAAGGAGATGGAACAAGTCCTCTATGAGAAAAGGCTAAAGAGGTTAGGACTCTTTTTATTGTAACTGAGGGGAGATAAGAAAGAGTTCTATAAAATAACATAAGAACATAAGAAATTGCCATACTGGGTCCATCAAGCCCATTAAGTAGATCCCATGCTACTGATGCTAGTAATATTTATTTATTTATTTATTTATTTATTTAACAACTTTTAATATACCGACGTTCGTGAGGCACATCACGCCGGTTTACAAGTAACTCAGTTAAAGGAGGAAATTACAATGAACAGGGGGCCGGGGGATGGGAGCAGGCCAGAAAGGGGGGGGGGGGGGGGGGGGGGAAAGGGAGACAGGAAGAAGAGAGGGAAAGATAGGTAGCATGAGTGAGAGTATAAAAAACAACCGTTAACATAAGAAATAAAAGGAACTTATTTACAGAAATAGCAGTGGCTATTCCCTAAGTCAGCCTGATTAATAGTAGTTAATAGACTTCTCCTCCAAGAACTTATCCAAACCTTTTTTGAACCCGGCTACACTAACTGCACTAATCACATCCTCTGGCAACAAATTCCAGAACTTAATTGTGCGTTGAGTGAAAAAGAATTTTCTCTGATTGGTTTAAATGCTAACTTCATGGAGTGCCCCCTAGTCCTTCTGTTATCCGAAAGAGTAAATAACCAATTCACATCTACCCGTTCTAGACCTCTCATGATTTTAAACACCTCTATCATATCCCCCCTCAGCTGTCTCTTCTCCAAGCTGAAAAGTCCTAACCTCTTCAGTCTTTCCTCATAGGAGAGCTGTTCCATCCCCTTTATCATTTTGGTCGCCCTTCTCTGTACCTTCTCCATCGCAACTATATCCTTTTTGAGATGCGGTGACCAGAATTGCACACAGTATTCAAGGTGCGGTCTCACCATGGAGCGATACAGAGGCATTATGACATTTTCCGTTTTATTCACCATTCCCTTCCTAATAATTCCCAACATTCTGTTTGCTTTTTTGACTGCCGCAGCACACTGAGCCGACGATTTCAATGTATTATCCACTATGATGCCTAGATCTCTTTCTTGGGTAGACGCACCTAATATGGAACCCAACACTGTGTAATTATAGCAAGGGTTATTTTTCCCTATATGCATCACCTTGCACTTTTCCACATTAAATTTCATCTGCCATTTGTTGTGGACGCTGCTTAAATTTATAGTGATGCTGCGGAGCTTTATAAAATGTTATTAAATAAATTAGAACAGCGCCGACAAGAACAGGCAAGGTGATACGGTGTCCTGCAGTAGCGTGACTTCAAACTTTAGCAAAATCAACAATAAAATACCAGGTAGTATTGTTCTTCATGGAACATGGTGTTTAAAGGAAGAGGTTAACTCATGTTTAAAAGCAGAGATTTTCTTTGGACATTTCTTGAAGGTTCCACTGTAGTCTTCCCGGTATTCAAGCACACAGAGTGAAGTGCATTTTGGTTTATAAAATGAATGACTGATGATTACAACCATTAGCACATAGGGGGTTATTTCAATTATCCCCCAACTTTCACAAGGGTACATTGAGCAGTATTTCATGTGCTGGAACCTGTGCTATAAGTATGATGGTCATTCAAAAAATTAATTAATTAAAAAAAATGTTGCAATTAAAAATTGACGGATTTCATATATTTTTTCTACTCGATTGCACTATGAAGTGAGAGCTTTATTTTTGCTTGCTTTCTGCCTCAGTTATGCGGTTGTTCGATGCAGGTCCTATCAGACCTTATTCTTGTGATATCTGGATATATCCAAATTTTCTGTCCATGAAATAACTGCGAACAGTTACGAAGAAAAAAACCTGACAACAGAATTTCTATCTGACATAAATATGAAAGAAACCAACAAAGTTCCTCTTTTGAGAATAACTGTCTCCTGGGATAATTCAAGAATATTTGTCAGATTTAAAGAAGAACCTGGCACTTGATTTTCAGATGTTCCATCTTCATTTTGAGGCAAATAGTCAATTTTTGAAATAACAGGCATGGCATCTGATGGAATTTTGAGAATCTGAGATAGATAACTCTTAAACAAATCATACGGGGAAATCATTTTAATAAGTGGAAAGTTAAGAACCCTCATATTCAGAATTCTCATTCTCAACATTCTCCAGCTTTTTAGAATAAATCAAATCAGATTGAACCCCCAACTTGTGCTGGACATTCTCAGTTGTAGAGATCCGGGATTCCAGTTCCTCAGACTTTGCAGCATGAGTAGCAACCAGGCTTTCAGTAGCAAGAACCTGGTGATTAGTATCTAGAGAAACGGTGGTTAAAGAAGAAAGAAACAAGTGCATTCCAGACTGCCCAAAGTTATCACGGCAAGCTTAATCAGCAGTGGTCTAGATATCAGACATAACTTGGTAACTCCATCGCCTACTCTCGTAGGGATGTTAATGCCTTCCTCAGTACTGGGGAGAGTTGTAGCAGGAACAAAACCCATAGATTCATCTGTTCTCAAAGGCTCCGGTGAAAGTGGAGCCACAATATTTCTTCCAGAGTCCTCTGGTCCAATCCCTCCCAGCGACTGCATTCCATGCCCCCCTTCTGGGTGCAATGACTGAGCTGTCTTACTAATAATTAAAGAACTGTAAATATGATGTATTCAATGATATCTTGGCAATACAACTCCATTGGGAAGATTTTCAAAGGGTTATGCGCGTAACCCCCGAAAACCTACCCCCAAACCCCCCCTGCGCGCGCCGAGCCTATCTTGCAAAGCCCCGGGACGCGCGTGTTGCGGCTGGCCCTTCATCGGGGGCGTGTCACAGCCGGCGCGTCATCGGGGGCGTTCCGGGGGTGTGACCACGGCCTCCAGACCGGACCATGGTGCGCCGGCGGCCGGCCCGGCGCGTGCAAGTTTAACTTGTGCAACAAAGGTAGGGGGGGTTTAGATAGGGCTGGGGGGTGGGTTAGGTAGGGGAAGGGAGGGGACAGTACGGGGGGTGGAGGGAATGGAGGCAGGCTGCGCGGCTCGGCGTGTGCAGGCTGCCGATTTTGGGCAGCCTTGCACACGCCGACCCCGGATTTTAACAGATACGCACAGCTACCCGTGTATCTATTGAAATTCAGCGTACTTTTATAAAATCTGCCCCCATATGCGAAAACATATATTGTTATATTGTGAATGGAGATCTCGTAAATATTACCGAGAGTCCCTCTTTGTTTTGAATCTCTCATTGTGCCGACTTACGGTCTTAATTTATACACAGTCAAATGATATGAGTTACGACTGGTATGACCTTTTAATCATTGATCTCCCCTCACTGTGTCTATTATTCAATTTTTTAAAAAATTTTGAAATTTTTCTTAATGCTTAATAGCAAGGACACATCATTTTCTTGCGGTCTCTCAAACCAACTTAGTACCATAGGAACAGCCCAACTGCCGGACACAGCTCCTGTTTCGCTGGTTCTTCAGGGGCATGCAGTACTTCTTTTAAATTATCTGAGATATAAAAGACCAAAATATCTTACTTGTGTTCACCCAGACATTAGATCGTTATAGACATTTTTTGGCCCATAGTTTTATTTATTTATTTATTTAAAAATTTTTATATACCGCACTAGGGGTAGTTACCTATCCACCTTAGCGGTTTACATCATAAAACGTACATAATGTTGGACATATTATAAAATTACAAACTTTACATACGTTCCTTGCTTTTAAACCTGTGCACTACTTCAGCTACAGTCAATCACTATACCACTGATGTTATATCTAACGACCAATGGAATACGTTCAATGATTTTAGATCAGCGACATCCACTTGACACAGTCATTCATACTATCTGGGGTTTGGGAAGACAATTTAAAAATCCACCATTGCTCTTGAAAATTAAATTGTTGTTGGAGATCTCCAGGTAATGTTTTGTCCTCTCGTACTGAGGACAAGTCTCCCAGGGCTACTGCCCAGGAGGGAAGGTTTAGGCCGGCCATCATAGTTGGTGATTCAATTATTAGAAATGTAGATAGCAGGGTGGCTGGTGGACGTGAGGATCGCCTGGTAACATGCCTGCCTGGTGCGAAGATGGAAGACCTCACGCGTCACCTAGATAGGATTATAGACAGTGCTGGGGAGGAGCTGGCTGTTGCGGTACATGTGGGCACCAACGACATAGGAAAACGTGGGAGAGAAGTTCTGGAAGCCAAATTTAGACTCTTAGGTAGAAAACTTAAATCCAGAACCTCCAGGGTAGCATTCTCTGAAATGCTCCCTGTTCCACGTGCAGGTCAACAGAGGCAGGCAGAGCTCCAGAGTTTCAATGCGTGGATGAGACGATGGTGCAGGGAAGAGGGGTAACTCTATGAGCTGTCTTACTGGCAGAAAAAGCAGTATAGGCAGGAGAAGGTATTGTTGGCACACCGGGGCTGAGTGACACAACTTCGGCCATCAGAGCCGACACTCGCTCTGCTTCGGAGATTGAAGCAGCCTGCATATCCAGTGGAGTTAACGGTGGAGCCGCGAAAAATCTCTCAATCCAGGGCTGCTGTGATTCCAATAAGAGAGAAAAACAGATATTCTCCTTTAGTTTTGCCTTCTGTTTGGTATGAGGCATATCGGCAGCAAGAAAATTAAATGAAGGAACAGAGGACGGAGAGAGCTCTTTCAGCATACATCTCAGGGAGCAGCCATCTTGGTTCCCCCCAAATTTTCTGATGTTCACTCTGAATCATCCCCCCCTGGGGTTTCATTTTGTGACCTCTAGTTCTATTGTTTTCTTTCCAATGGAAAAGGTTTGAAGTGCATGTATCATATCATAGGTCTGTGTCCTCTCTCCCCTGCACCTCCTCTCTTCCAGGGGGTACATATTCAGGTCCTTCAGCTTTTCCTGATAAGTCATTGGATGGAGACCCCCACACCATTTTGGTTGCCCTTCTCTGGACCGCCTTCATCCTCTCTCTATCCTTTTTTAGATAGAACAGAGTCGGCTCTGCTTGTGTCATTACAGCTCAGTAAAGAAAAGGGTGGGGGGAGAACGCCAGAGGTGGTGAGACAGTATGAAAAGGGCCTGTACCTAATAATGAGTGAGAAGGTCAATATCCTTATTAAGTCTGTTTGTGTTTGATTATCTTCATTTCAAATGCTTTCCATTCTTGTGTAGTCTTAAAGTTCCCTTTAAGTACCCTGATTGTGAGGTAGTGAAGAGAGTGATCTTCCTGCTACTTGAACTTTCCAAATCCAGAATGGGCTTTGCTCCCTTCTCAGAATCTTGGTGCTCGCTCCCTGCAGCTTTGCTCCTGTCCTGATCTGTGCGAATGCATACTCAGACTAAGAGAATTGTTAGCTCATGGGGTGCATACATGTGATGAACATCCTATTTTAACTGTCTCTGCTCCATATTTCTGAGGTGGGAGCCGAGAGCTATGACTGAAGAACATTTTCTCATATGACTTTCTGATGAATTGTGTAGATTATTGAGCCACATAACTAATAGCTGCAATCTCTAATCAGTGCTGTGTTGTGGAAGGGGCAGAGATAAGGATTATCTATTCAGATATTAATCAAGAAGTGGGGCGGCAAGAAATCTGGGAGTAATTGGCACTTCAAATAAATGAAATCAAATATTAGTGTTTTAGGGACATACAGCAGAGGTTATAGAATAGAGCAAGGTGAATTTTATGTTCCTATCATGCGGAAGCAAGTGGTATACTAGGTACAATTAAGCATTGTCCAGTTAAAACAAAGACATTTATTATCACAGCAAATGGAAAGGCAGAGCCGCTGCACTTTATGTCTCAGCATGCAAAGGTCCCTGCCTCGGTTACTAACGAACCTTCCAGGAGTGTGGGATGGGAGTGTGATACTTGTGAGTATGTTCACTCTCTGCATCCACTTGCACTGCACGAAAATACCTCAAGAGCTGCCGGAAGGCCTTGGACGTTCATTACCTGTCCAAGTATCAAAAGGTTTTGCAGGCAGGTGTAGAATAATGGGACAGACAGAGCTTTTCCATCCTTTCTCTTTCTGGGACTTTGTTCTTTGCTATCACTGCCTTCTTTCTTACCTTCACTTTTCTCAGACTGCTCTAGTACTCAGAAATCTTTGGATGCTGAGAGCATTTCTCTTGATATTACCTCCTTTTTTTGGGGGGGGGGGAGAGAAGGTGAAGAGGTTTGCTGAAGGACACGTGTGGGGTTTCTGCTGGTTCTTGTACTTTAATTCGTAAAATTGTTTCCTCTCGTGCATATCTCTGCCTCTTATTATGTCCTTCCACTTGCCTCACAATGTGGCTTCATGCTGATTTTCTGTATTTTCTGTTTCTATTATATTTTATTCCCTTTCCTTTTGTAAATTTTGACTTGTAAATATGAACTGTGTGCATTACTTTAGAAATAAGAAGCAATTCTCTGCAAGGCCTTGCAGAAGTGTTAGTTTGAGACTGACCAGCGAATGAAAGCTGGACCCTGCTGGTGTAATTACTGCTAAAACTCCAATACTGTGGTGCAGAAGATTGAGAAATAGAAAAGTCAGAGAGCATAAAAAGAAAAACAAGTTACCATAGCAAGTAATGTCTAATAGGGTTGTGCTATCATGCATTAAATCAAGTTAACATGTACTAAAAGAAATTTACAGTGTGGAAAAATGAAACAAAAAAGAGACACATTTTTCCACAGCAAACCCTTAATATCTAGTTGCCCACAAAGCACTCTGCAGTCTGTTTGAGGAATTGGGCTCGGGACTGGGAAACACTCTGAAGAGAGCAGGGTTGAGCAGATGAATAGTCGTGATAGGGGCTGCTGCCTTCAACCATTGTTAAAATCAATTGTTTTATAAGTTAAGAACATACGAAATTGCCATACTGGGTCAGACCAAGCACCCATCAAGCCCAGCATCCTGTTTCCAACAAAGGCCAAAACCAGGCCACAAGAACCTGGCAATTACCCAAACACTAAGAAGATCCCATGCTACTGATGCAATTAATAGCAGTGGCTATTCCCTAAAATAAACTTGATTAATAGCAGGTAATGGACTTCTCCTCCAAGAACTTATCCAAACCTTTTTTGAACCCAGCTACACTAACTGCACTAACAACATCCTCTGGCAACAAATTCCAGAGCTTTATTGTGCGTTGAGTGAAAAAGAATTTTCTCTGATTAGTCTTAAATGTGCTACTTGCTAACTTCATGGAGTGCCTCCTAATCCTTCTATTATGCGAAAGAGTAAATAACTGATTCACATTTACCTGTTCTAGACCTCTCATGATTTTAAAGACCTCTATCATATCCCCCCTCAGTCGTCTCTTCTCCAAGCTAAACAGCCCTAACCTCTTTAGTCTTTCCTCATAGAGTTGCTGTTCCATTCCCTTTATCATTTCGGTCGCCCTTCGTCGCAACAATATCTTTTTTGAGATGCGGCGACCAGAATTGTACACAGTATTCAAGGTGCGGTCTCACCATGGAGCGATATAGAGGCATTATGACATTTTCCGTTTTATTCACCGTTCCCTTTCTAATAATTCCTAATATTCTGTGCAGGTGGTTCTAATCAGACCCTAGGAAGCAGCATGTTGCAGGGAGCTATGCAGGAGCGTTTGGAGGTAAGAGGTGTTACAGCTGTCTTATTAACATTTTATATTTAATTTGCCAGTGCTTATACTTTGCTATTTTCTTCCTTAGGTCCAGCTTTCCATTTTTCTAAAAGGATACCTTTTTAGTTCTAATAGCCTCGCTGGCAATTGTTTGGTCTTCTGTCTTTTTTTAACTTGTGCATTACATTTTATCTGGGCTTCCAAGATGGTATTTTTAAATAATTTCCTGCCTTATGCAAACTTATAACCCTTACAACTGCTCCTTCTGGTTTCCTCATTTTATCAATGTCTCCCTTTTTAAAGTTATATATTATCTCCCATTAGTAATTATCTCAAGTTTGAATAAACTATGATCACTGATGCAAAGCACCTTCACCACCAATACTCCAGAAACTGTTCCAGTGATCGAAAGTAGCTGCCCCTTTCATTGGTTCCAGAACTAGCTGTTCCATGAAACAGTCATTAGTGGCATCTAGAAACTTTACTTCCCTTACTGGCGAGAATGATACTGGCCTGATGAGACATTCATCCAATCAATATTGGAGTACTTGAAATGTCCCATTATTATGTTTTCCTTTTTACTAGCCTATCTAATCTCTTAACATTTCAGAGTGTATCTCACCATCCTAGTTGGGTGGACCATAGTATACCCCCACTGCTATACTCTTTCCCCGTCATACATGGAATTTCTGTTTATAGAGGGGCGGATTTTAAAAGCCCTACGCGCACTGGGCCTAAAGCCCCAGGACACGTGTAAGTCTTGGGGCTTGCAAAAAGGGATGGGGCATGAGCAGTCAGGGGTGGGGCGGGGCCAGAGGCCTCTGACACAGCGGCCATTGCCACTGTGTCAGAGGATCGAGTGCCGGCAGACTGACGGTGCGCGCAACTTGTGCCTGCCCGGAGGTAGGCGCAAAAGGTAAGACAAAGGTCAGGGGGGGTTAGAGTAGGGCTGAGGGGGGAAGGTTAGGGGAAGGGGAGGGAAGCTCAGGATAGGAGGGAACGGGGGAAGGCAGCGCAGCTTGGCACGCTCAAGGTGCACAATTGTGCACCCCCTTGCACGCCGACCCCTGATTTTATAACTTGCGCACGCCCGTGCACCTTGTACCTAGGACATTTCTCGCAGGCCCACAGGCAGCCTAGAAATTACCCCATTTATGTCTATATCTTTAATGCCGTACATTCGTATTCTTATTTTCTAGACTTCTGATATAAACCCCTAAATATATTCTTTTTTTTTCCCTATTCCCAGCCTGCTTATTTTTATCCATTGGTTCAAGTCTTTTGGAATCTTTCATTTTGTCTGCTATTTATTTATTTATTTTTAATTCATGGTTTTTATATACCGGCGTTCATCCAAGGATATCGCGTCGGTTTACAGTAAAAACAAAACGTCAGAGCGCCTCAGGTACCGCTACTTTTTCTTAGCAGGATAATTCTAATTTCCCTTTTTTTTACAGTATCTCTTGGAGATACGTCACTATGAGCAATGTGCTCCTGAGAGACTGTTGGTTTACCTCCAAGATCTAGTTTAGAACCTGCTCTGTTTTCTATTTAATTGTTGGGAGCTGCAGCCGGGCTCAATTCTGCTTAAGGCGGATCCTGTCTCATTTGCCTCCTCTTTATATTTTTGCATAGTAAACAGAAATCCTGCTACCCCAGTTTTGGACCTGTGCTATGTCCCAGTCAATGTTCCCTCCATGGAGTGACTAGGTGTGTGCAAATTTGGATTTTTTGTGAGCAACAACTTTTGAGTGTCAGTATTAACATAGCACAAAGAAAAATGTGAGTATGTGAGTAAGCATGTAAAACCTGTGAGCGATGCTCCAAAATGTATGAGCAATCACTTAGAGGGAACTATGGTCCCAGTGTGGTAAATGTTCACTGAAAGAGCCCCGTTATGGGAGTGTGGAGTTTAGGTGATAGGTTTGTAGGGCAGGAAGGACTCTAGACAATAAAACAAAAAAATGGATGGATTTGTGGGAAGTTTCAGAGCCTTCTTGCCCATTCCCAGTTCTCTCTTGTTCTATAGAGAACATTTTTTTTACATGTGTTGCTATGCTAGAAGAGTTTTGATAGAAATGAATGCCTTCAAAGGGTTAGGAGTGAGAAGTTATTTGCTCTTGCTTTTTCGTTTTCTCAGGATCTGTACATAAGAATGATGATCCAGTTTTGGAAAATCAGAGGTAGTTTATCTTTAATTAGCTATGTTGTGGAAATTAAGAATATATTTGCAGAAAACTAGGTATTAGTTTGATCAATGTTTTTGTTGAAATAATTGAGAAGAAAGCAATGCAACTTTTATAATATTGAAGCCAACAAAAGAAGTCCAAGGACAGTCACAGAGTCTGTAGATCAGAGCGTTTGTGAGAATGGTGCCAAGACAGCTATCTGTTATATCTCCAGTGGTTTTTGCTGAGGCTATGCTAGAGCAGCAAAGCCCACTTGGTTGTTGCCGAAATCATAGACGGAGTAGTATTGCCTGAGGAAGACATCGCCCAGAATCCAGAGAGGCTGTCCATTCCGGGATGGAAGATACGTGGGCTCCACTAAGATGATGCAGTAGCCATTACTCTGTAAGGGAGGCAGAACATTAGCAATTTTATCTGACTAGTGGGCGGGCATGTGGATGAGAATCAGCTGGGCAGCCTCTGGTCAAGGCACACTTAAACAATATGAACAATTCTTCTGTTTATTTACCTCCTGTCCCTCTGTGTTCTGCCATTTATCATCTTATAATGAACGGACTGTACTGACTGGAATATTCTAGAACAGGGTTATTTAGTCCTAGCCCTGAAGGGATGCAAACATGTCAGGTTTTCAGGATATTCCTAATCAATATGCATCAGATAGATTTGCATACAATGGAGACAGTGCATTCAAATTTAACTCATGCATATTCATGCATATTGGGAGCTGGGAGTGAACACCTCTGTTCTAGAGCATTGGCTTTCATATCCCTTAGGATATAGAATTAGTGCCCATATTTCCACGTAAAGCTCCAATGTTTGGAATTATTTATTCATGAGAATAGCAAACTATAAGAAACATATTTAAACAGTTAGTGCAGGTCATTAGCTGGGAAGCTATAATCTAGAGGAAGGGGTAGGCAACTCTGGTACAAAGAATATATATGAGGTATATTTGCATACACTGCCTCCATATCTCATGCATATTCATTGTGGATACCTGAAAACCAGGCCTGTTTCTGGTATTCCAGGATGGAGTTGTCTAGCCCTGATCTAGAGCTACCTAAAAGCCTCTTTGGGAAAAGAGCTGGATAATAAGGTGGCTGTGCCCACATACCTGGAGAATGTAGGCGGAAGGAGAGAGAGAAAACTCAACTCCATTGATGGTGAAACTGATGGTGGGCAAGTTGTGGACATTGTTGCAGTTTATCAGATACTGTGATAGAAAAAAGAGAGGCAGTTATACCCCTGGAACCAATGAGCAATGCCAGCCGCCAGCTCTGCCCTAGAACCTTACCTAGCTTTTTTATGGGATCGGGCCCCTTGTCCTCCCTGCTTTAAGGACGGGAGCCTCCCTACTCACGCATCTCTTTCCCTTGCCCAATAAGTCAATGCAGCTTACGTTTATTCAGAGAATGTGGAAGAATTTATACAGACTTTGGAAGACTTTGCTGATAGTTACCTCCACTCATCTTTTTCTCGTCTTCCTCGTAGTTTCTCACATCCTCTGCTAACTTACCTCTCCATTTTGACTCTGTTGAGCCCCTACATACTGGAGGAAATTGCCAATGTACTGCTGTGGAATAGTGAGGGAAGGGGTCCCAGTGTCCACAATCCCCTGGCAGCCTTGGTTACACCAGCCTGTGGCCTGGCCATTGATAGAAAACATAAAGTTTTCATTATGAAAAATGATTGCAACATAACTATTTTAATGTAATGTATTTTATTTTAGATTTATGTTCTGCCTTTCTCAGCTGTCCTGAAGCTGGAGTGTGGAATTCCTGATGCATCCCATAGACTCGGGCGTTTGCCCTGCTGGTGTCCATCCAGCCCAGCTGTTGATCATGCTTCCAACAAATAGAACACATGTTTTTCTTACTGCTGATTATTCTGCACACTATTGAAGCGGATAGAAAGAGATCTGCAGTTTAAATACTTTTTCTGAAGTTTAGTTGTGAGGAGATTTTGGGACAGGAACATTCTCATCATTAGCGGAGTTTGTATCCATAAGTGTAGAAAAAGCCACTTATGGTGAATGGAGCTGGATAAACATGAAAGTCAGGTTAATATGGGAATGGAAGTGGACTTACTCCTCAATGCCGATCTGCCAATATATTTCCTGAGTGACAGGAGCCCAGTGAATCTGACCAGAGTACAGATTAGAATCAACTCCTCCGAAGACGACTTCACCAGCTTGACTAGGAAGAGAAGGAAGAAAGCAGAGTTACCGTCTGATGAAGCTGGCGTAAGGGGTGATGTGTGAGGCCGCTCCCCTTACTCGTTCAGATAGAAGCTGAAGATGGGTTGGTTGAGGAGGCCCTGCTGCAGCATCCCCTGCACAGCTGTGGAGGCGCCCCCTGCTGACAGCGACTGGTAGGCCATTCCAAAAATCCCATCAAACCTGGCATAGTAGAAGAAGCTGCTGGGCTCGGTGACACTCAGCCCAATTTCCTGGTTTGTGATTACAAGGCTCTGGACCTAGTGGGAATTAATGAAACTTCTTTAGCGTTTCAGGAATAATTATGAGACCATTTACATGTCTCAGATTTCTTTCTTATTCCGACCAGACTGAGTCTGTGCCTTCATAACTTGTATTGTGTGTTTGCTTCTGTCTGTCTTTGTTTCAAGAAAACAAAAGCCATTGTAGTTTTATCTGAGGGATGCAAATCTTCTCATAGCACTTCCATAGTTTCAGATATTTATTGTCCCTCCACCAAGCTTGGGCTCCTATATTTTCTGGGTAATTTTCAAGCTGTCCACGGGAATGTTTTATCCCTGCACTTTGTACGCTCAAATGTCTGCAGCTGTTTCTGTGGACATTGGCAGCTGCATTTGTGTGGGGACTTTTTTCCTGGAAAGTAACAGACATAGAGTAGGAAATGCAATCTCCATCCTCTGATTTCTTTCCCTGACCTAAACATGTCCCAGAATGCTTCCTCTCAGTGGCCATCATGGAAGAACGCTGGACCTTTAGCAGCATCAAAGGGCTGATCAACTCTGTTCATGGCTCTGAAAATTGCCCTGTATAGTACAATTACAGAAAATTCCTATGTGGGGCGCGAGTGTTTGGAGCCTGAACCAATCGTTAGGGTCCTTGCTGTTTATGGCTATCTGTGCTTCCCCCTTTGCTGTGCCGTATGCCTGGAATAGACTTCCTGTTGGTGCATCTCACTCCCTCTCTGGCCATAGTCAGGTGCAGTCTGAAAAAAACACCTTTTTGAGGCTGCTTTTAAATCCTAAACACTTCCCACAAGACTCTTGTTTGTTATATGATTGTAAGCTCCAAGGAGCAGGGACTCTCTTATGTGTGTCTCTTCAATGCTGTGCACTTTAAAAATAAGAAAATTAAAAGGAATGGTTACAGGTTTGGTTTCTGATTAGCAGATTTCGTTTAATTAAGTGGATTTATAGGAAAATAAAAAAGTGGACATCTGTTTCAGGTGTTCTCCATGCGTAAATGATGACATCATTACTTACTGTCACAGTGTCGTAGCCCAGCACTCCTGTCATGCTGCCGCTGCCATAGGACATGGAGAACTGCTCTCCCTGAGAGCTGTAGGTAGAAGACTGGTTGGGGTTGAATAACCGGTGGTTACCTGAAGGCAGCCAACAGGATAATGTTTCATCTCAAAAATCTTGTTTTTTTAAAATAAATGTGCTTTTAAAATGTAAATATCTGTTGTGTCACTTGATGCCAGATCAGATTCTGACAATCTAACCTCTGTAACACACTTGCCAAGCTGCAAGTTTTTTTTATGTTGAGATGGAACTGAGATATTTAAGTGTTTGGGGAGTAAGGTAAATAACTGAGGTGCTTTTGTTGCATCTCATTGTATAACAGGGGCTAACAGCAATGACACCAAGCAGGGATTTGAGTCAGTGCTGCCAGCAGTGACCCACAGTGTAATGGTGCTACTCACTGCAGGCCTGGCTCTGGCAGTAGGCGGAGGCCACCCAGAGGTTGGAGGAGCCGGTGTCGAAGACAACTAAGAAGTTCTGGGGAGGAGTTCCAATGCTGATCTCTCCATAGTAAAAGGTCTAAAAGAGAAAAGCAATCACATGAGGCGTTCTTCCACATTTTTCCTTCATCACAGTAGTGTTAAAATCCCTTTCTGATGTTCTAGTCTTATGCTGGTGTCGGATTTAGCAGATACTGTAGCTCCAAAAACTCCCTTACTCATCCTAGAAGGTGAAAGCAGAACTTGTTTTTTCAATAAAATGTTGCATGTATTAGGACTGGTGTATTCTTCCAAAACTGAGGCAGACAGATTAGCTCTGAATGACTTTGTGATTAATATACTGAGGCAGGAGACTAAGACTAGAGAAGATCTTATACTCACATCAAGGTACATGGATTCCACAACAACAGCAAAGTTACTAAGCTTATTGTAGCTGTACTTGGCAGCTGGATCCCTCGTGTATGTCCTGAAGGAATCTTCTCGGCTGGATTTATGTTTCATCAGAGGAACTCTGCATGGGATAAAAACATGGGGAATCCACTGACCATCTGGTTTACTTCAGCTTCACTTCTGGCTTTTGGGAGTTTGTGCTGATACCTTGCTCCTTGGATTCTAATGTTTTAATTTTATTAGCTGTTAGCCGCTTTGAGTAATATTCTGTACTGGAAAGGCAAGATGTAAATCAAAATTTTATTGTATTTTATGCTGATTTTGCATTAACACTAAAGGATCCCATTAGGATTGCAGGGAGGTTGATCCAGCCCTGGTTTTTCTTCATTGCATGCAGGTATTTATAGCTTTACTTTTCTTAAGGAATGCATTAGGGAAATCAGAATAAGTCCCAACATGCAATGGGGTAAAACCAGGATTGGATTAACCTGTCCTGAAAATCTGGAGCCAGTTGGCAACCCTAGATCCCATATAGGCTGAGCCCCTGAGCACTAGAATACAGTTTCAAGCCTGCGCCGGAGTACTCACCTCACTAGTGCATCAGAGAGCTGGAGGCACAGCAGTGCAAGAACCAGCACCTTCATGTTTCTCAGAGCCCTCTGACCAGCTCCAGTAGAGAAGAAGATTGGGCTCAGATTTTAAGGACGTTATATATGTGTATAGGAGACGCCCACTTTCCATTGCTCCACTAGTGAGTACACTTCTTCATCTTAAGAATATCATTGGCCCTGTCTTCTCTCATTAAAGAAAGTGCACTGTTTCTGTGACTATTAAATAATAAAGATAAGAGTCGTATTATAAGAGGAAACAAACATATTGTTACCAGAACATTTAGTGTTATCTTAGATCCATTGTGAACCTGCTTTACTAAATCAATGTTTGCAGTTTTCAGCACTCCCTTGGAGAATTCATACCAAGCACTGAAAAGCTGTTTGTGATTTACTGTGAACATAATTTTTAATTTCATTTCAACAATGACTTTATCAGCATTTCTTTAGCACACGTGGAAGGTTATGGTTGCATAGGTGCCAGCTCTGTGAGTGCAGTGTTTGCTTGAATACCCCCAGTATTGAGCATCCTCCTTCAGTGTGTCCGGGGAGGGGTAATGTGTGTTGTGTTTAGCATCCCCAGTCATTTTGAAAAGTTGCTTCCTATGAATTGGGTTGGTGGCTCTGTAGTTGTGTCCATTTTCTTTTTGGACGTTTCCCATTACTCGCTGTATATATTGCACTATTTTTTCCATTCTCATAAACCCAAATTCAATTCTGAAAATTCCCCATCCATTCTGAGACAACAAACAGATCGATAATATTATTCTAATCCCTATTCAGGACAACTTCTTGAAGTAACAGGTTCTGCCTGATTCCTTTACAAAGAAAAGACAAATTTTTAATCTATTTGTGATGCATCAAAATGCTATCTTTGCCAATTTATCAATAAACACTAAAGAAATGCATTAATACAGGAAAGAAGGCAAAAGAGAAAGATCTCGCCCGTTACTTCACTTAACCCAGAAGAAGATCACTTTTCCAATAAGAACTTTGTTCCTTAGGTGACTTTTGTCCCCATGAAATGAATCCAGATTGATGTGCTATCTTTTTTCATGATATTTTGGCAGTAAAGTTGAATACCCAACCAATTGCAGTTGTAGTCTGCCATTGCCATCTCTAAAATACCCAATCTGTGTGCCCTTTCTGCTTTTCACAGGCAGACAAGTCTCAAATACATGTTTAAATTCCCAGTCCGTCACTGGGCCTACTAGTCTAATGTTATTTCTCCTTCCTCGATTTCCCTGATTATCTACACGCTCTACAAGTTTTGCATTTTGCACTTCCATAGCTGTGATGCATGCTTCCATGGTTTCACGAGATACAGGGCTTCGCTGCTGCAGTTTTTGTGATGTGTAGATCTTGCCCCTCTTAACTCTGCAATGTCAGATTGCAGTTTAGAAACGTTTTGCTCTAATACTGCAGCAACAGTCTGTGATATTTCTCAGATTATCTCCTCTGACAGAGTCTATAGGCTTAATTCTTTACCCAGTTATGCATCGGTAGTCATCTTAAGCTCCAGCGGCCTACTGCGATCTCATGGTGCTTGTGGAGTTTTTGGAGGCATCTCGTTGTATTCTTTATCCATTCTCTGCCTTTCTGTTTCTTACTGGGATCTCTGAGTCCATGGTCAAGACATTTACCTGGTTAAGTTTGGCACTTACCCAGATAAACACCAGGATTAAAGAATCCCGCTGGTCTGGTTGCCCCAGACATACCCTGCTAACTTTTTATCTCTGGGACATTCCAGGGTGGGGCTAGCTGGCCAGTGGCTGAAAATGGTGTACTATGTGTTTACAGGGTTAGAGGTGAAGGAAAGCTGCTATTAATGATCGAGCTGATTGGAAGCCTCTTCCTGGGGCCCACTCTGTCTGCCATTATCATGTGAGGACCTTTCCCCCAATATGTGAACTCTAAAACATCCCAAGGCTCAAGGAGACCTATTCTCACTTATGTACATAATCCTATGACAGACATTTACACCACTCTGTAGTTATTATTAGAATTATATTATTATAATGTCAATTACCATGAATCCATCACCAACCTAAAATGTGCTCAGACTTTGGGAACATCATAAAACATAACAGAAATCTCTAACACAGAAGGTTATGATCTCTGTAGTATATTCGCCCTATAACAGACACAACCAGGAAACCTTCTTGGTGTGACTGGAGAAAAGGTTCATTTTTTTCACATCTGATAATTCACATTGTTAATGTTACTATACCTTGTATTTTCAGTTTCTATTTTAATTTTGTATTTTTAACTTTGTATTTTTAATTTCTATTTTAAGTTTGTACACTGTCATGATTGAAAACCAGAATGACGGTATATAAAAGTTTTTAAACAAATAAATCTGGTGGCTATCTCTGATTATCTAGATATATTCATGAGAAATTATTTCATGAATCTTGCAAATATCATGGCTTAAAATACTCCTTGACCCTACTGTTGTTCTTCATGGCATGCCATCTAAGGAAGCATTTCCTGCTACAAATCAGTGACCCATATGTTAGCCACTGCAAGGCATAATGTAGCCTTCTGCTAGAGATCATCCACAACTCCCTCAAAGGCTTCTTAATTATTGTAGTTCTGGCCAAGCAATTTTCTCCTGCTTCTTGGAATCAGCCTCTGTTGGGCTTTGGCGCCATCAGCCTTCATTTGTAACTATCCTAGCTTCTCCCTGCACTTGCCTATTTTATATCCTGCCCCTACCTAGCCTAGCCATTGCAGTGACCACAGACTGTGAGATACAATATGCATGCATTCTAAATCTGGCCACTAGATGTCACCATTGACTTACTGCTGAGACTCTGGCTTCATGTGCATCCCAGGACTATGAACACCACCTGTTTGACATCCTTGGCCCTGGAGAACATAGACCTGAGCTAGGAATCTACCCCAGATCCTTTACATGGCAGCGTGCAGCACTGGCCTGGCCCAGAACTCTGCAGGTTCTATCGGGTGCTTGCTGTTCCTACCTCTCCATACTGATTCTGTTGAGCACCAAGATACTGCAGCAGATATCCCATATACTGCTGAGGAACGGTGAGGAGAGAGGTACCAGTATCCACAATCCCCTGGCAGCCTTGATTGCACCAACCGGTAGCCTGGCCATTGATGGCAAACCTGGGGAGATGCGCATAGAATTCATTATGAAAACATTTATTAGCAAAGATTGTGGCAGGTATACAACCGTCATAGTCAGCCATGGAGGTTTCTAAATCAGCAGATCTAAGTCTGGCCTGCTCTGTAGCCTGCGTGTGCTTGTGTGTATCTGTCTTTCAGGCCCCTTTCTTTTCAACAAACAGACCGTTTTTCTTGTTAAGGGGCAGCACACAAACCTTTCTTCTGATGGGAATTTTATTGCCCGCCCTGAACGGAGGAAGGCAGGCAATAAATATTTTAAAATAAATAATAAATAAATGAATTGTGCAATTTGAATAATTCTGTAGCATGGAACCTGTCAATTAATAGCAAACTTAGGGACACATACGAAGTTACACATTTACAATTATAAAGAGATGCATTGGCCCAGTAGAGTTTAGTGCAGACGCTTCCGATCTCCTTAAGACTTCCAGATACAATTCTTTCCTTACCCTAAGAAATACAAGCAGGCTGTACTGAGTGAGAGCCATTTCTTCATACGCCATCCAAGGATTCTTTCCTATCAAAAGTTCCACCCATTATCATAACTTCCTTTTAATGATTACTCTTTATGAATAAAGAAGTCAAATTAGTTATTGTCAGAATCCAATTTATAGTGAATGACAGCAACAAATGTTCTTTTTTATAAAAAATACAAGTGATCAGGATTCTACAAAACATAGCTTCCATTTCAGTGCAGGAAAAAGAGAACATACCTTACTTTCAGGGAGGGAAGCGGCTTAGGATAGGTCTTGTCCCATAGACACAGATTGGAAAGAGATCTTAGTGATTGGCATCTGGCTTAGAGGAAGGAAGAAGTCTCTCTGGTTTATACAGCTCCCCCTCCTCTGCAGATGAAGGAAGGAATAATACACAGAAGGCAGTTCTGAGGCACAAGATAAAATCAAATGCTTCATGCACGCAAGAGATTATGATATTTTTTTGACTTTAAATTCTGTATTTACTGTATATATTCTTTCCCTGCAGACTGAGACTGAGGGGTGCATTACCTGTCCATATACACGCTGAAGATGGGATAGGTAAGTGCCCTGCATGACTGTAGTGGCACCACCTGCTGACAAAGATGGATAGGCCATGCCAAAAATCCCGCTAAATGCAGCATAGATGAAGTTTGTTCCCAGTTCATTCACACTGAGGCCAAATTCTTGGTTTGTAATGGCAAGGCCTTGAACCTAAATGGCATAAAAGAAAATCACACGTGACTAGCAAATTATGAGATGTATAAACTGCCGAGTTATGGTTCAGTTTAGAAGTATAAAATGCTGGCTGGGGCTGCCAATATCTTCCCCTACAACGGCACTGACCAAGGATTAAGAAATGGTGTTTCAGGTGCTAGTGGACCTAGTTCAATAGTTTTTTGGGGGGTTTTTTCTTCTCTGGAGCATTTCACTTCTGTCCATACTAGTTATTAGTTGAGATTAATGAAGATGGCCTAAATTAGTAAAGAATACAGGCTATAAGGCAGACATGCACACAGCAAGGTATGAAGAGAATAAGAAAAAATGATAGAGTCAATTTTACAATTTCTCTCATTATGTGATCAAGCGTTGTGTCTCTATTAAGAAGACAAGGAAGGTGGAAGGACTAAGGGTGGCCATGAAGAAGCATCCTTAAGAGCTTGGAGCAAGTTACAAGAGTCTTCCGATGTTTCTATCTGAGACCAGAAATGTATTACACTTAAATCCAGCACATTAAACAAGACATTACAATGGAAATATTGGAGGTCCATGCCTGTGGTTTATGGCTTTGAAGACATGTTAAAAGTCATAAGGCGTCAGTAAAACTTGTTTGATGTGTGCTAAATTTCTTGGAATTATATAACTTACAAGAATAGACTGTATAGTGCTTTTCTCCCATTTTATGCCTATGGACAGGTTATTTGATAAACCAAGTCCATAACTGCTCACAGTATTCTTTGTAATGCATTATTAATAGAATCAGTATTATCGATTCATTCAAGATTTAGGATTATCCAGCAAACTAACTGTCACAGTGTCATAGCCAAAGATAGCAGTGAGGCTGCCGCTGCCGTACGACATAGAGAATTGCTGTTGGTTGGAGGTGTAGGTAGAGGACTGACTCGGATTGAATAATGGGTGATTCTCTAAAGCAAGGAGGGTTTCACATTTTAGCTGAAGAAGGAGTTATACATGTAATAAATACTTTTCTAATGTAAACTCTTCATAGTTGTTAAGATCCAGACAAGTCTGAGAGAAAGAAGTATTAGAAGTAAAAATTTGAAGGGCCATATTCAGCGCCACTTAAGCCAGATAAGTTCAGACTTATCCGGCTAAATGGTATCGTTTCAATATTTGGCCACAATCAGTGGCTGCTACTAAGCCAGATTACTGTTTATCCAGATAAATAGTTATCCAGCTAAGTGAGGGATGGAAAGGAGGCATTAGCTACTTATCAGCTAACTTAATTGTATTAGTCTAAAGTTAGCTGAATAAACTTATCCGGCTCACTGTTAGATAGAAACATAGAAATGACGGCAGAAGAAGACCAAACGGCCCATCCAGTCTGCCCAGCAAGTTTTGCATTTTTTTTTTCCTCATACTTATCTGTTACTCTTGGCTCTTAGTAACCTTTTGGTTCTATTTCCCTTCCACCCCCACCATTAATGTAGAGAGCAGTGTTGGAACTGCATCAAAGTGAAATATCTAGCTTAATTAGTTAGGGGTAGTAACCACCGCAATAAGCAAGCTACACCCATGCTTATTTGTTTACTCAGACTATGTAATTCAGTTCTTGTTGGTTGTTGTCTGTATATAGATCCACTTTTCTTCATTCCCCCTGCCATTGAAGCAGAGAGCTATGCTGGATATGCGTGAAGTATCAGACTTTCTCCCCTGCCGTTGAAGCAGAGAGCTATGCTGGATATGCATGAAGTATCAGTCTTTCTCCCCTGCCATTGAAGCAGAGAGCTATGCTGGATATGCATGAAGTATCAGTCTTTCTTCCCTGCCATTGAAGCAGAGAGCTATGCTGGATATGCATTGAAAGTGAAGTATCAGGCTTATTTGGTTTGGGGTAGTAACCGCCGTAACAAGCAAGCTACTCCCCGCTTTTTTGTGAATGCAAATCCTTTTTTCCACATTTCCTCTTGCCGTTGAAGCTTAGAGCAATGTTGGAGTCGCATTAACAGTGTGCGTGTTTATTGAATAAGGTTATTATCTCCAGGTAGTAGCCGTCATTCCCGCGAGCCACCCACCCTTCATTCACATCCTCTAGACTTTATGGATCCACAGTGTTTATCCCACGCCCCTTTGAAGTCCTTCACAGTTCTGGTCTTCACCACTTCTTCCGGAAGGGCATTCCAGGCATCCACCACCCTCTCCGTGAAGAAATACTTCCTGACATTGGTTCTGAGTCTTCCTCCCTGAAGCTTCAAATCGTGACCCCTGGTTCTGTTGATTTTTTTCCGACAGAAAAGGTTTGTCGTTGTCTTTGGATCATTAAAACCTTTCAAGTATCTGAAAGTCTGTATCATATCACCTCTGCTCCTCCTTTCCTCCAGGGAGTACATATTTAGATTCTTCAATCCCTCCTCATAAGTCATTCGATGAAGACCCTCCACCTTTTTGGTCGCCCTTCTCTGGACCACCTCCATCCTGTCTCTGTCTCTTCGGAGATACGGTCTCCAGAACTGGACAGAGTACTCCAGGTGAGGCCTCACCAAGGACCTGTACAAGGGGATAATCACCTCCTTTTTCTTACTCGATATTCCTCTCTCTATGCAGCCCAGAATTCTTCTGGCTTTAGCTATCTCCTTGTCACATTGTTTCGCCGACTTCAGATCATTAGACACCATCACCCCAAGGTCCCTCTCCTGCTCCGTGCAGATAGCCAGTTATATTCAGTGGCCAAGTTAGCAGATAATTTTAACTGAATATGGACCTCTCTGGTTGTAGAAGGCAATTTTCAAAGTCATTTCCAGGGGACGGGGTACAATAATGTTTTATGCAAGGAAAGGGCTGCTCTCTATGCATAAAAGTCCACGCAGAGACAGGCAATGTTGCTAGGGGAGGAGTTAGCACTTATACTCCTGTGCATAAGCTGGAAAAAATACAATTCTGCACACAGTTTGGAAGTTGCTCTCTTAAAGGTGAATTTCCAAAATGTTACGCATGTAAAAATTAGCATATGCGCATGTAAGTAGCATCTCCTCGCATATTTTATGAAATTAAAAAATACGTGTGGATTTTCACTTTCACATGCACACGTCTGGGACATTCCTGGTCTATTTTTATCATGCGTGCACATTTTCCAGCTTACTCGCATATTTTTACGCCTGCTAATTATCTAGTGTAAGTGATATTAAACTTGTTTTTGGGGTGGAACTGGGTGGCATTCAGGTTGCAGAACCAGGAAGGACTCAATGACCTGGAGAAGGACTGCGAGAACTTGTGGACTATTTATTTATTTATTTTATTTAAAAATGTTTACATACCGCTTTTACAAACAAAGTTTAGTCTAATTAATTAATTAATGAAACTAATTAGCAAACTGGTTAATTTCATGGATGTGCGCATGTTTTAAATTGTCCAACTTGTAAATCCTGACTCACACAAGTAAGTCCTGGTTTTCTTTCACACATAAAGTCTATACCCAGGGACAGTAACTTTCATATATTGGCGCGTGCCTGGGGATGCTACCATTTTATAACTTGAGGAATGTATATGTGCATGTAATAAAACAGCCTGACCATGTGCACGTAAATCCCGCTTCTACCGCACATGTCGAGGAATTTTAAAAGGGGCAGGCGTCCACGCCATTGTCAGTTTCACCAGTGCGTCCACCAATTCGCTCAGTTAACAGCTCGGTCCTCCAAACTCCCCAGGCCCCTGGTTACTCTAGGTCCTTTGAACTCCTGAGAAATGGCCCCATCTTTTCAAAAACCTTTAGAGACGTGCATGCAGCAGGAGATTCGTGTGCATACTGCATCTAGGGGGCTTCTAAAATTAGGTGGGTGCTTGCATCCCCTAATTGATGCACGCATCCGGCTTTTAAATCTACCTCATGTACTTTAAAAATGGGTAGATAAAGTACTTGTGCTGAGTGGATTGAAATATGTGGTTTTAATGCATTGCATGTATTCACGCATTGACGTACTGTATGTACACGCATGTATTTTACATGTGTGCATGTTATAAAGTGCTACGCCAGCCACGTTCATGTGTATCTGCTGCTGGGTGCAATTTTTTTCACGTTCTCCTCCCTGATTTCTGCTTCCCAGTTTTGCAAGTGTTTATCTTTGACTTGCTTTGTGGCTTTTCTTTATGAAAATATTTTTGTCCAGCTGGAATCAATTCTTTCAACAGAACCTCCCTGATAGGATGATGAGACTTGGCTGTCTAAAGATCTCTGACATTGAAGCCATCTGTTATCAATCTTTCTGTACTGTATGAAGTTTTATTTTTCAAAAACATCTTGTATTCCACATCCTCCAAAATACAATGTTCAGTGCATATTCCACCAGCACAGTCATAATAGTCACAAGTGCAAGAAAGCAAGACACAATAAAAAACATTAAAATAAAAATAGCAGTCATCATTTAGTTCTCTTAACCAGGCGTTTGAAGGCAGATTAAAGCCAGTTTAAGCCTGCACTGTCTTCAGTAATTGTAAACTGCAGTTAGAAAGTCCATGAAATGAAGAGATCAGAACATCTTGTTATTATAAATAGCAGCCCCGATATACTCACTGCAGGCCTGGCTCTGGCAGTAAGGTTGGAGGAGCCGGTGTCAAACAGAACCAGGAAGTTCTGGGGAGGACTTCCAATGCTGATCTCTCCATAGTAGCTTGCCTGGTGACAAGAGAAGACAGTATTTTTGTTAAGGAGACCCTTTCTTAAGTAGAATTATTTTGTGAAGATTTTATGATTTTCCCCTGTGGATGGATCATTAGTAAACTCAAAAATAATTTCTTGTTTAGAGGCTACAGCACCCCTGAGAGAGGCAGTCATGAAAGGTATTGGAGAACCACCTGTTTTCTCATTAAATATATATAGAACAGAATTAAAATTCATCAATTAGAATTGATCTCCATCTGCTAGTAGAAATTCACTGGAATTTTATATTTGGCAGCAGTAATAGGAAAATAAATCATAAAAATATATATTTTTTGGGATATTTACTATGGTCTGTGGTTTGGTAGCTATAGTCCCCCATGGATTTAGGGTTGGTACATCCAGCAAATAAATGATCAGCGATGCCTGGGAAGGGAAGGTGGATCGTGCTAAGGTTAAGAAAAGAGTTAATGTGCACCCACCAAAAAGAATATAAGTCCCTTTAGTGAGCAGGGAGCAAGTTGCTACTTACATCCATGTTCATAGGTTCATATAGGTTTAAGAACATAGGTTTAAGAACGCTGGCTCCTGTACATTGTAGTTATTATATTATAGTTGTCGTATTTATTTATATATTGTTATGCCAATCATTATTATCTATAGTTCCTGTTACTGTAAATGCATATGATACCCCTTTATTTAGTTCCCATTCTTAAAATACTTCTAATTGTTATCACACCTTTCCCCATTATTTTTCATTTGTTACTTGTATTCGATCGTTACTTGTAAGGGCCCTGCCCAAAAGTTATTTGTTTTATGTAAACCGATACGATGTGCGAACGGTTATCGGTATAGAAGAGACTTTAAATAAATAAATAAATAAATATGCAATAGCAAACTTATTGAAGTTGTACATAATGGCTGGATCTCTCTTATGTATCTTCATGAATTCTTCCATTACACCCCTCTCCTTCATCTCCTCTCGAATAGATTTGAATTTTTTCAGAGGGACTCTGTGCAGGATAATGAGAGATGTAAGAATTGGAGAAAACTGGACACCCTGTTCTACCTCATTTTTGTGAGGACGTTCTTCATGCTTGGTTCTGCCTTCTCTTCTTAGCTTGAAGACTCACCTGAGCAGCCCCTGGGAGAGCTGGAGACAGAGCAGCACGAAGATCAGATGTCTCATGTTGGCCAGCTGCTTGAGTCACCTCTGAAGAGAATGGTCCCATAGAAAGCAAAATGGCTCCTTATATACATAGAAAGACGGCAGAAGAAGACCAAATGGTCCATCCAGTCTGCCCAACAAGCTTTCACTTTTTTTTTTCTCCCCCATATTTATCTGTTTCTCTTGTCCCTTGTAAGTGACTTTTTGTTCTATTTCCCTTCCACCCTGCCATCCCTTCCACCCCCGATATCGATCTATTTCCCTTCCACCCCCGCCATCGATGTAGTTAGCAGCGCTGGAACTGCATCTAAGTGCTGGAGCTGCATCTAAGTGAAGTATCAGTGCTAGAGCTGCATCTAATTGAAGTATCTAGCTAATTGTTTAGGAGTAGTAACCGCCGTCATAGCAAGCTACTCCCACTCATGTTTATCCAGCCTGTGCAACTCAGTCCTTGTTGGTTGTTGTTCGAATATAAATCATCTTTACTTCATTCCCCTTGCCGTTGAAGCAGAGATCTTTTCCTCATTCCCCCTGCCGTTGAAGCAGAGAACTATGCTGGATATCATTGAGAGTGAAGTATCAGGCTAATTTGGTTTGGGGTAGTAACCGCCGTATCAAGCTAGCTACTCCCCTGCTTTTTTGTGGATACAAAACCTTTTTTTGTTTTCTATTTCCTCTTGCCATTGAAGCATAGAGCAATGTTGGAGTCGCATTAATCATGTGTATATTTATTTAATTAGGAAATTAATCTCCAGGTAGTAGCCATCATTCCCATAAGCCGCCCCCATTCCTCTTCACTTCATTCACATCCTCTATACTTTATGGATCCACAGTGTTTATCCCATGCTTCTTTGAAATCCTTCACAGTTTTGCTCTTCACCACTTCCTCCGGAAGGCCATTCCAGGCATCCACCACCCTCTCCGTGAAGAAATACTTCCTGACATTGGTTCTGAGTCTTCCTTCCTGGAGTTTTAAATCGTGACCCCTGGTTCTGCTGATTTTTTCCCAATGGAAAAGGTTTGCAACATCCAGGCCTTTCTCTTCTCCCTCCATTATCCCTCATTTTCCCAACATTACACATATTCTCTATTGGGGTTCATATCCTATTATCAGTTTTTCCTGTATGGAAAGTTAAGACCTATTTTTCCTATAAACCTTTTTGCAGTTGAAAACAAAGTAGAGCCATTAACTAATAAAGATAAAAGTATCTGTTGATAAAGAAAGATAAAGAAAAACAAATGTGGTAGTGAAAAGGAACCGAGTGTTATCCAAAACTTAATAAATCAGTCAGTGACCCCATGATCTATGGAGGAGAAAGCAGCAGCATCTGTTCCTGGATTTACTGTGGAAAATCACCAGAGAGCTAGAAAAGCTGGATGAAGGAGTAAAATAAATGGATGTGGCTGAATTGGGTTCCCCTCCCATTCCTTCGGCGTACAGCGAAGCCCTTATCAGCACTATATCATAGGAAGGATGGAAGTAATGGAGGCAGGAGAGCCAGCAGACTGCATCAACATGCAAACAAGCCACCTCCTGGTTCCAAGCAAAGGACAAATAGGACACACAAAATGAAACAATGGTGCACAGGTTGTAAATCACAAAGCTTCCAGAGTCCCTGCACCCTTTGCAGTAGAAGAAGAACGGAAGCGTGCTGTTAGGCACACAAATCTTAAACTTTTCAATCCTTTGAGTGAAAATCAACTTAATGTTGGTTGAGGATGATTAATAAATATAGCTCTGGGAAATCTTAGGACTTGAAAAAGTTTGGAGAGAGGTGCAATAGTGGAATATATTCTTTAGAGTTTGTGTGTGTCTGAGATAATAAGCAAGCCAGAGGGAGTTAATTCTAGTGTCTGTCTTTCCCTCCACCCATCCTTAGCTCAATCCTTGATTTATAGGCAAGAGACACTTTCTCGTTAAAAATCAATCAGGCACTTATCTAAATCATACTATTGCACCAGTCCTTATTGAGAGTTTAATCATCCCCTTGTAGGACACTAAATTTAAAGTACTCTAATTCCAACTCCCTTAATAACCTAAACTTAACTAGGAACTCAACAAAATTAAGATGAAGACAGCAGTTCAGCAGCAAGAGGGGGGCTTTCCAGTCTTTTGCATTGAGTGTCACATGTATGTTTTTTTACCTGCCGGTGAGAGCTTGTATGTGCGCACCCGGGGCAAATAGCTCCTGCCTCTCAGAGAACAAGTCCGAACTCTGGAGGCTAAAGTGGCAGACCTGGAGGAGCTGAGGCAGACAGAGAGGTACATTGATGAGACCTTCAGGGCCATAGTAGTAGCCAAGTCCCAAATCCAGTCTGGCAGCCCTGGTGATGCCTTGGATTAGAAAGGTCTCCCGGTTGGAGAACATCACCATGGTGTAGCAGGAAGTGATCCTATAGCAAGGGACGGCTCTCCAGGTGATGCATTGTCCCCTCACATTGAGGACAAGTCTCCCAAGCAGTAGCCCAGGCAGGAGGAAATTGTTAGGTCGGCCATCATAGTTGGTGATTCGATTATTAGAAATGAAGATAACTGGGTGGCTGGTGGACATGAGGACCGCCTGATAACTTGCCTGCCTGGTGCAAAGGTGGCGGACCTCACTCGTCACCTAGATAGGATTATAGACAGTGCTGGGGAGGAGCCGGCTGTCATGGTACATGTGGGCACTGATGACATAAGAAAATGTGGAAGAGAGGTTCTGGAAGCCAAATTTAGGATTTTAGGTAGAAAGCTGAAATCCAGAACCTCCGGGGTGGCATTCTCTGAAATGCTTCCTGTTCCATGCGCAGGTCACCAGAGGCAGGCAGAGCTCCAGAGTTTCAATGTGTGGATGAGATGATGGTGCAAGGAAGAAGGATTCAGTTTTGTAAGGAACTGGGGAAACTTTTGGGGAAGGGGGAGACTTTTCCAAAAGGACGGGCTCCACCTTAACTAGAGTGGAACCAGGCTGTTGTCACTAACTTTTAAAAAGGAGATAGAGCAGCTTTTAAACTAGAACAAGGGGGAAAGCCGACAGTCACTCAGCAGTGCATGGTTCAGAGGAATGTATCCTTGAAGGATACTAATGAAACAGGAGAGTTAGGGCATCCCAACAGAGAGGTTCCAATAAAACACCTGAAAACCTAACTAAATACAGAAAGCACCTGGCCTATTATAAACAAGTTATCCTCAACACAAAGAAACAATATTACAGTACTAAAATAGAAAAATTCACAAATAACCCAAGAACCCTCTTCACCATTGTAAAAAATCTCACTAATGACAAAACTGATGCTCCCCAAAACCTACCAGTAAACAGATGTAATGAAATAGCCACGTTCTTCAATGACAAAATTATGAACCTAAACAAGATTCCAAACACAACTAAACAAAATATTAAAATGCAAAAAAGAGACGTTAAACAATGGGCGGAATTCAATGAAATATCAGAATTAGAAGTCGAAACCATGCTAAAAAGAATAAACACTGCCCCACATGCATATGACATAATACCAACCATGGACTTAAAAAAAGTAGCCAACACAGTCTCCCCGATACTAACAAAGATTATCAATCTATCCTTAACAGAAGGAACCATGCCAGACACACTAAAAGGGGCAATCGTAAAACCAATTTTAAAGAAAAAAAACAGTGATCCAAGCATTCTGAACAATTGTAGACCAGTATCTAACTTACCAGTAATCGCAAAATTAATAGAAAAAACTATACAAAATCAACTAGCTGAACACTTAGAGAACAACAATATCCTATACCCATCACAACATGGCTTTCGCAAAAACTACAGCACAGAAACTCTACTGCTCGCCCTAACAGACAAGATCATGAGAGGCTTTGACAGTGGTAAACGGTACATCTTAATGATGCTAGACCTATCAGCAGCATTTGATACTGTAAAGCATAACATCCTACTAAATAGATTAGAAGAAATAGGATTAAGTAACAAAACAATCAAATGGTTCAAATCATATCTAAATAATAGATACTACCACGTACAGATCAAAGACGTAATGTCAAAAAAATAAACCTTCAAACAGGAGTCCCACAGGGTTCAGCTTTATCGGCCACCCTATTCGGCGTATACCTCCTACCATTATGTCACCTGCTAGCTGGTCTAGGCATCTCACACTACATATATGCTGATGATATTCAACTAATTTTACCCATTGATGACACAATTGAAAAGACTCTGAACATAGCCAATATGTATCTGGATATCATCAAACAGTTACTAAACCAAATGGAATTAGTTATTAACATAGAGAAAACAGAATTCCTACACTTGGAACGTAAAAATATTGAAATCATCCAAAACCCAATCATACTAAAAAATAATCAAAAAATAGAATTAGCAGAGAAAGTAAGAAACCTTGGAGTGATAATTGACACAGAGCTTAACCTGAAACAACACATATCTTTAAAAGTAAGGGAAGGATACGCCAAACTCATGACTCTTAGAAGACTAAAACCACTACTAACAACTAATAACTTTGGGCCTAGGTGGTTAAACCTCTCTCCATTGAGAGAATCCACGCCCTGGGATTGAAGAACTAGTGCTAGAGAAATTGATACTCAGCCCAGGACTGAGTGTATCCCTTTCACAAGTTTAGCCCTATCACCGAAGCAGAGGGCTACATTCACTTCTATCTTGTCCCCCCTCAATCTTCTTTTTTCAAAACTAAAAAGCCCTACTTTTTTTAGCCTTTCTTCATATGAGAGATGCCCCAATCCTCTCATCATTGTGGTTGCCTGCTGTATCTTCTCAAGCTTCACTACATCCTTTTTAAGATGGGGTGACCAGAGCTGTATGCAGTACTTCATATGAGGTCATCCAGAGCTCTATACAGAGGCATGTTGATGCCTTGAGTGAAACTAGGGCTGAATCAAATCTAATCTAATCTGAGGTTTATATACTGCCTTTCTGATCCACCAATACAAAATATATAATCAAATACAAGTTCTTATTTTTTTGCTTATTTTTTTTTTTTTATATTAAAAATGTATAGGCCACACCATTCCATGATTTAGGCAACTTCCATACATACATTCATAAAAATACATTAAAAAAAACCATCAACAAACAATACAAGTAATACATTACTTAAAATGTACATCACTAAAAAGACTAGTAAAATATAATAATTACACGCACCTGCAACCCCAATAATCCAAAAGTGTTCCCCATCTATTCATTACGCTTTCTTTACTTAATGAAAAGCTTTTCTAAATAAGGGGTAGATTTTAATAAAGTATGCGCCGAGCTGCGCAGCCTGCCTCCGTTCCCTCTGAGGCCGCTCCGAAATCGGAGCGGCCTCAGAAGGTGTTGCATATAGGGAAAAATAACCCTTGCTGTAGTTACACGATGTTAGGTTCCATATTAGGAGCTACCACCCAGGAAAAAGATCTAGGCATCATAGCGGATAATACTTTAAAATCGTCGGCTCAGTGTGCTGCAGCAGTCAAAAAAACAAACAGAATGTTAGGAATTATTAGGAAGGGAATGGTTAATAGAACGGAAAATGTCATAATGCCTCTATATCGCTTCATGGTGAGACCGCACCTTGAATACTGTGTACAATTCTGGTCGCCGCATCTCAAAAAAGATATAGTTGCGATGAAGAAGGTACAGAGAAGGGCAACCAAAATGATAAAGGGGATGGAACAGCTCCCCTATGAGGAAAGGATGAAGAGGTTAGGGCTGTTCAGCTTGGAGAAGAGATGGCTGAGGGGGGATATGATAGAGGTCTTTAAGATCATGAGAGGTCTTGAACGAGTAGATGTGACTCGGTTATTTACACTTTCGAATATTAGAAGGACTAGGGGGCATTCCTTGAAGTTAGCAAGTAACACATTTAAGACTAATCGGAGAAAATTCTTTTTCACTCAACGCACAATAAAGATGTGGAATTTGTTGCCAGAGGATGTGGTTAGTGCAGTTAGTGTAGTTGGGTTCAAAAAAGGTTTGGATAAGTTCTTGGAGGAGAAGTCCATTAACGGCTATTAATCAAGTTTACTTAGGGAATAGCCACTGCTATTAATTGCATCAGTAGCATGGGAGCTTCTTAGTGTTTGGGTAATTGCCAGGTTCTTGTGGCCTGGTTTTGGCCTCTGTTGGAAACAGGATGCTGGGCTTGATGGACCCTTGGTCTGACCCAGCATGGCAATTTCTTATGTTCTTATGTTCCCTGCACCTTCCCCTCCCTTCCCCTACCTAACCCACCCTCCCAGCCCTATCTAAACCCCCCTACCTTTGTTGGCAAAGTTATGCCTGCGCGATTCCCCGGCCCGTGAGCAGTTTTGGAGGGCTCGGCCACATCCCCGAAATGCCCCCGGGCCGGAACCACGCCCATGGCCCCGCCCCGGATGATGTGCCACCGCGACACGCCCCCGACACTCCCCCAGGAAAGCCCCAGGACTTACGCGCGTCCCCGGGTCTTGCGTGCGCCGCCGAGCCTAATCAACATAGGCTCAGTGCACGCAGGGGCAGCTTGGGGTAGATTTTCAGGGGGGTACGCACGTATCTTACGCGCATACCCCTTTGAAAATCTGCCCCTAAGTGAATCTGCAGCTACTTCCATGAGGCAATGTTATAACATACACACACGTATGCTCATATTTTAAAAAATAGTCTAGGCGTGCGTATGTGTGTTCCCGATTTTGCAACTGGTCACGCACAACTGTGCACATCTGGGTATGAGACACACAAGTGGGGGGATTTTATAACAGGAGTGAATCCACGCCATGACCAGTTTCACCAGTCCATCTATCAGTTCTCCCAGTCTAGAGTTAGGTCCTCAAAATCCTCCAATTCTTTAGCCTGCACTCCCCCCAGTTACCCAAGACCCCTTAAAACGCCAGGGATGCTTTATTTTTTTTACTTACACTTCCTCCATAGCAGATGTAAAGTTACGTGGCACGTGCCCAGGTGCATAAGTTCTCGTGTGAACTTCTCGTGGCACAGCCCGGAATACTCATGCCAAGCCCACATCATGTCCACACCACATCCTTTTTTCATTCCACAAGAGATATTAGCGTATCAGGAGATGAGCATGCATGTAGGTGGCTTTTAAAATTGGATGGACACGGGCATGACCTACAAGCGTGCATATCTCCCGATTTTGGTGCATGCCTGGCTTTTAAAATTCACCTTTATATGTTTTGCTACAGGCCTGTTTGACACCTGCCACTGAAAAAAAGTCTCTCTCTTGATTCACAAAGACGTAATGACCTTATGACTAGGGAAATCAAGTAAACACTGTACATACTAAATACAGAAACAAATTAATGCATTTAAAATACACAATACTTAATACTGCAGTATAAAAACAATATTAATGCAGTTCCAGCAGCAAGGTAACAATCCACTCACAGTGGGGAAACAAGCTGCTGGCTTTACAATCTAAAGTTACATGAAAATCCTCCCTCCCAAAGAAAAGGGCAAAAGTGTGTATTTGGGACTGAAAAATAAAAAAAGTCCCATAAGTTTTATTATCAGAGTGGGCTCTTTTTAGAATTCATTTGCCTGGAGACTAGCATTTTGTAGCAGAAATTAGCCATTGTCTGCAGGTCTTCCTGTGTGAGGCAACTACAAGCTAAGAGGAATTGATTTTTCCTGCAAGTAATCTCAACTGTTTAGTTCCCTCCTTCCCTACCCCTCTATCTACCCAGTCCTGAGATTACTTTTCTTAAATAGTCTGCCCTGGACTCCTACTTCATTGTCTTCAATTAATTCATCTCCCATTACATAGTACTTCTTTACAGCACAGAGAATAGAAACTTACAGGCCGATGCAATATTGGGTGCTCAGGTCAGGAAATCACTAAACATGTGGTTGGACGCGCATTTTGGACAGACGCTCGATGCAATGCCAGGATTAGCATGTCCAAAACACGCATCTAAACCAGCCTGTAGCTAACAGCGCTTATCATATGTAAATTCCATGTTGATGAGGCTAGTAGCGATTCAAAAAAGTGCTGCACGGCCAATGTACCCATTGTAAGTGGCAAATGTAATGACAGCCCGGGAGCTGGTGTTAAGACATGCCGCGCTCAAGGGCTCAACCAAAAAAACAAAATTCTGGTCTTTGTGGCTCCTCCTAAAAGTATACACGGTCCAGGCCATGTATGTTCTGCAGGTAGCGGGAGAAAATGGACACTCATATTGAGAGCCACATCTCCTGGGCGCCCGATGCTGAGGAGGCACTAAGGATGCACAATTCCCCCTAGTGCCTCCTTTTTAATGCTGCAGCTCATTAGCCTACTGAATCATGCTTCTGGGAGAGGTGGATGGATGCACATAAGGAGAGCGGGCGCTTAATCATGAGAACCTATTTTTCGCACACCGTTATTGTATTGGCCTGTTAAACTGTTATATTGCTTGTAAAATTTGGATTTCACATTCTGCCTATTAATCTTTTCTAGCTTGTTTTTAATACTTTAGCTTTTATTTCAAATACCTATTAAAAATCTTTTGCTAGAGCCTAAATTTTATCATACCTTATTTAAAGAATTTTAAGGGATTAGTGATAATTAAGAAAAGGTCTTTCATTCAATACAACAACTGTGATGCTTATGTCCCACGAATTATAATTTGGAGAATCAAAGGTTGTCCATTTTGTCTTTAATGAAAATAGAGCTGACTCATCTGAAAGAGGAATTTTCCAAGTTTCGATTAACCTTCCCTTCCTTCAACCATCCAGTATCTCTCGCCCATATCCCACAGAGGATTCAGAAACTCAAGAAAAAATGGTTTACAGTGGGCTCTTGTGGAACAAGACATGTGACAAAGAGACACCCAATGTCCCCAACTTTGCAGCATCCTGTGCATCAACCCCCACTCCCACAGAGATGTCAGACATCCAGGATTCAGAAACACAGGAATAATTGGATAACAGTGGGATCTGGCAGAATAAGGCTGTGATGAAGAGACACCCACTCTCCCCACTGTTACCCCTACATGTGAAGGCAGCAAAGCAATGTGACAAGGCAAAAGCTAAAGCCAGAAGAATGCTGGGCTGCACAGAGAGAGGAATTTCGAGTAAGAAAAAGGAGGTAGTGATGCACTTGTACAGGTCCTTGGTGAGGCCTCACCTGTAGTACTGTGTTCATTACTGGAGACCGTATCTCAAAACAGATAGGGACAGGATGGAGGCAGTCCAAAGAAGGCGACCAAAATGTTGTGGGGTCTGTATCAGAAGATTTATGAGGAAAGGCTGAAGGATCGGAATATGTACACCCTGGAAGAGAGGAAGTGCATGGGGATATAATACAGACCTTCAAATACCCAAAAGGATTTAACGATGCACAAATTTTAAACCCTTTTCATAGTAGAACTAGAGATTACAAAGTGAAAAAACGCCGCGGCTGTGCCGCGCCGGTGGAAGGAGAGATAGTGGAAAGCTTCGAGCGGTTAAAAATCTTGGTGTTAAAATTGCGTAGAGTGCTGACAATACGAAATGGTGTCAGTGAAAAAGTAACTGAGGAGAGAAAAATGGCAATAATGAAGTGAGGAATTGCAATGAGGAACTGGAAATGAAAGGAATTGTGTAGGGACAAAAGCTTTAGGTTCCCCAATAAACTTTGAATTGGAAGTGGAATTATAAGTCTAAAACATCCAGCCATTAATCATGCCATTTGCACATAACTTGTAATTTGACTTGTATATCGTTTAACCATTTTATTCTTTCCTATTTCTTCCTCTTCACCAAGTTTTGCTACCCTTGTTAATTGTAACTGTACCTTCGGTCACCTCAGTTCTAGTTTGATGTATTTAATGCACTCCCGTTTCATGTAAACCAGCAAGATATGTTCTCATGATTGCCGGTATATAAAAACCTTAAATAAATAAAATAAATTATTCAGAAGTCGCTGAAAGTGAGCATAAAAATCATCCCCTGAAGAAACCAACGGGTGAAACAGGAGCTTCCTGTCGGGACATTTGTTAAAATTAAGATCAAGAGGGAGTACGGTTAAAGTGAGATCAAAAAGGGATTAACACTGAAAGAAACATGATAAGTTTAGGGGACATTGATCAATAGGGATACCAGCTACAAAAAGTGTTTTTGAAGTCATTTGTTTACATTGTAACAAGATTAAAGGGATATGTTTACATTGTAATTAGGGATTGTTGCAATATTTATGTAACATTTATGTGGTTGATGTTAATGTGAAACAGTGATGTATTGTTAATTTTAAAACATTGTGTATAGTATGATGTTTAGATGAATGAATGAGTGTGAGTGTTTGGAAATATAGGGTATGTTTTATGTATTTTAAATAATATAAGGAATAAAATTTGAAATATTTGAAATGTAAATACGGGTATACTATTTGTGAATTTACCAGTTATAATACCTGTAGTCAACCTGGTACAGGAAAATCTAATTTATTTTTGCCAATACAGACTGAGGATGATTATCTTTGTCAGTTTGCTGACCCACTCTGTGAACTCTCTCATATTGCAGCCCTTTTTCTATATCATGCATTCCTATCTTTTGCAGAAGCCAACTTTCTATCATTTTAATCAAGTCAGCATCTTTGGCGGATTCAGGGAGACCTATTACTTGTAAATTGTTTCTTTCTTGATCTTCTTCCCTCTCGATCAGTTTTGTATTTTGGCCTGCAAAGCGGCGATTTGCCTCTCAAGCAGCAGTCGTGTCTTCCTGAGAGGAGATGTTCAGTTCCTCTCAGAGCGCCCCTCCAGGCCCTCTTTAATATCCTTTATGGCTACTTGCAGTTTTATCATCTATTGCAGTGGTTTATTTTTGGAGATTTGCACAATCATTTCCTAAGACAAAGCCATTTGATTTGCCTCACCTCCATTTGCCGCTTCAGCCGCCATTCCTGCTACACTGCTCTTTGTTCAATCCCATGTGACACGTGTTGGTTTAGTGCTCATAGCCAGAGATTTGCGACTCAAAATAAAGTTTTCTGGCCTGCTCAGAATTCTTACTGGCTATGTGTTGTTTCTCATAGTGCACAATAATGAGGATAATTTGGGTAAGTTATTCGTCAGGGAGGACTGCGAGAGCTCTTACCGCTGTGACTTCTCAGCTTTCCGCTATAATCAGAAGTTGAGATAAGTGATTTTACTCGCCCTAGTCAAGGATTCAAGCTCCGACATCAGCCTTTTCCTAGTAAGTTAATATTTTCTGGTTCTATTCCATAATAAGATAAGAAACTGGCTCGATAAGGGAAGCAAACATGGTTTTGGAAGAGAAAAGGTGTTATCAAAAACATATAACCTTCAAATGTTCAAAAAGAAATCTAGTTAGTCCTTCTAAATGTAAGTCAGGTTATAGGAAGAGAAAGAGTCCATTATCTTGGATCATCACGAGTTCCTTCTGTGCCAGCTTCCTAGCTATGATGCAGGGAAACACAGGAAAGCTCTGTCATAGCAGGTCTTTGAACGAAATGTCCTCATCCCTCAAAAATGGTGTTTCCTTGGGGCAGCAACTGCTATTTAAAATCTAAATACATTTGAATACCCACTGATCTGTTTACCATCCAGGAATGGATCCATCAACCTGTTAAACATGTCCATAGCTGTATTATTTATTTATTTATTTGCTTTTATATACCGACATTCGTTGGAGTACATCACATCGGTTCACATTATAACAGTTGGAATAGTATGACAGGGGAGTCGTACTACTTATACATTGTAACATTAACCTTAATGGGGAACATTAAAACGTATATAGCATTAAACCTTAGTGTGTGAACATTAAACAAATATAACGATAAATATTAAGGGTTGGTTATTGATATTTCAAATTTGAGAACTGGGCTAGGGTGCCTCATTAACCGAGGCAGTATATACAATATATACAATAGGGTATCACAGATACAATATATACAGAATGGCATGTACCAGTTTTAACTGGAAGGTTAAAGTGTCTTAATAATGATACATGGAGACATTGGGGGGGGGGAGGGTAAGGGGCAGGGAGTATGACGTGGAGCAAGAAGGGAGGGGTTGGGGGGGATTAGTTTGTGTGTTGGTAGGCTTTATAGAATAGCCATGTTTTCAATTGCTTTTTGAATGATTGGGTGGAGGGTTCCAGTCTGAGTTGGGAGGGTAGCTTGTTCCAGAGGGTGGGGCCAGCTACTGAGAAGGTACGTTGTCTGGTGGAGGTAAGGAGCACTAATTTTGTGTGGGGGATAGCAGGCAGGCCTGTGTTTTGGGATCGCAGGTTTCTCTGGTAGTTTTGGGGTTGGGGAGGGTCTTTAGACCAATTGATTTTTCGGTTGTTGATGGTTTTGTGCAGGAGGGTGAGGATTTTGTATTGTGACCTGTGTGTTATGGGGAGCCAGTGGAGTTCTTTTAGAATGGGGGTGATGTGTGATGAACGGTTGGTGTTTGTGAAAGATCTGGCTGCTACGTTTTGCAGCAGCTGGAGAGGTTTTGTGGTGGAGGCAGGAAGTCCGAGAAGGAGGGAGTTACAGTAGTCCAACTTGGAGAGCACGAGGGATTGTAGTATGGTGCAGTAATCATGGTGGAATAGTAGTGGTTTGAGTTTTTTGAGGAGTTGGAGTTTATAAAAGCCCTCTTTGATTGTTAGGTTGATGTGTTTTTTCATGTTGAGTTCTGAGTCGAGGGTGATACCAAGATCTCTAACTTCATTGGTGAGAAAGGTGTTTGATTGACTGGGTGTATCTTTCACACTTTTATCAGAGTAAAGCCTCCTTCGTCTGGGGAGGGCAGAGTGTAGACACCTTCCACAGTTTTACCCCTCTCAGGGTAAAATCTTCTTCCTCTGGAGTTACATCTACTTCTGATTGTCTTCATGATCTCTTAGTTTTTCCTGCAAGATCCTTGTTTGAATGTAACATGTCTTTGTACAGTGCAATTATATCCCCTTCTAATCTTATTCATCTTTGATAGAAAGAAACTGGAGTCTTTGCTTTTACAGTTGTCTGTTTTCTGGTTCCTTGATATCCTTCATGAAGCGTGGGACCCAGAAATGTGAACCATAATCCTGATGTGGCCTTATTATATAAGAGTCTTATATAATGAGATAATGTTCATATCTGTCAATGACACTCATGTTTATTATATGCCAGAACTTATACAGTATAATGATATAACATCCATATCTGTCAATACTACTCAAGTAGCACATTTAAGACTAATCGGAGAAAATTCTTTTTCACTCAACGCACAATAAAGCTCTGGAATTTGTTGCCAGAAGATGTGGTTAGTGCAGTTAGTGTAGCTGGGTTCAAAAAAGGTTTGGATAAGTTCTTGGAGGAGAAGTCCATTAATGGCTATTAACCAATTTTATTTAGGGAATAGCCACTGCTATTAATTGCATCAGTAGCATGGGATCTTCTTAGTGTTTGGGTAATTGCCAGGTTCTTGTGGCCTGGTTTTGGCCTCTGTTGGAAACAGGATGCTAGGCTTGATGGACCCTTGGTCTGACCCAGCATGGAAATTTCTTATGTTCTTATGTTTATTACATACCATAATTTATATAATAAGATAACGTCCCTATCTATCAATGCTACTCATGTTTATTACATCCCAGAGCTTGTATAATATCATGTTCATATCTGTCAATGCTATTCATGTTTATTACATGCCAGAATTTATATAATAACAAGATAACATCCATATCTGTCAATGATATTCATGTTTATTTCATGCCAAAACTTATATAATAACAAGCTAATGTCCATATCTGCCAATGCTACTCATATTTATTACATGCCAGAATTTATATAATAACAAGATAACATCCATATCTGTCAATGATATTCATGTTTATTTCATGCCAAAACTTATATAATAATGAGATAATGTCCATATCTGTCAATGCTACTCATGTTTATTACATTCCAGAATTTATTTTATAATGAGATAAGGTCCTATCTGTCAATGCTACTTATGTTTATTATATCCCAGAACTTATATATTGAATCGTTCATATCTGTCAATGCTCCTCATGTTTATTACATGCCAGAGCTTTAACATCCATATCTGTCAATGCTGTTCATGTTTATTACATGCCCAAATTTATATAATAATGAGATAACATCCATATCTGATAATGCTACTCATGTTTATTACATGCCAGAACTTATATAATCAATTACGAGCACGAAAGTCCTATAGCACCCAATATAAAGGAGGGAATAGCTGCCCAATAACACAAAAATAGATATCAGCCAAGGACCCAGATTCTCAACTTAATAATCGTGTAAGTACACAGTATAGTCCTATATGTAGCAGACCTCATACATAGTATACATGTTTCATGCTAATTAGCATAGGTATACCGCAGTATAATCATTGGTCATATAGTGTCCAAAGTTTTTTTTAAGAATTTTCTTCTGCATACGTGAACATTAAAGCCTATTGGCATTTTGTGACATTGCAAGTTTTGCATAACATTACAATCAAGCACTTAGCTTAATAGTTCCGAGGAGTAAGCAGAGACATGGAGGTGAGGACGAGCACGGTGGCAGGCCCGACACGGACCGTGTTTCGGCTTAAAAGCCTTCTTCAAGGGCAAAAGGTGTATGTAGATAAGTTAGCTGCATCTTAAGCATGAAATTTTTCTCCTCCTGTCCTTGGCTGATATCTATTTTTGTGAGAACTTATATAATGTCATAATCCGCTATGCTGATGGGAGGAGCAATCAGATAGGAGTAGCAATCTAATGTATTACGTAGGTGGAGTAGCAATCTGTTGTTATAGACTGCTGGAGATAGTAGTGGGTGGATCCTTGGGCTGGTGGCAGATGACCTCACCCCCAGGGGAAGATCCCGAGAGGGACCACCGGCTAGGCTTAGAGTATGGAGACAGACACACTCTAGTTCTTTTATTAAACAGGTCTTGAAGCCACCAGAGGTGGCAGTAGTGAGCTGAAGTGCCCGATAGGGCTGAAGTCCCTCAGATACTGGAACAGCGATCCCTGGAAGGCTGAGCTGTTGAGAAGCTGTAGACAGTGAGTAGGCAGGGTATGCAGAGTTCATGAACAGAACTAGATGACAACACTCACATATTGGTCTCAGGGAGCTCAGGAGCTGGAAAGGATAGGCCCTTGAGGAATGAGTACCTGGTTCCAGGGAAAGCTCTGAGACAGAGATGGTAACTCACAATGATGTAGACAGTGATGGCTTCCAGGCAGAAGAGAATCAGCAGATAGTCAGGAACAAGGGCCCTCGAGGAGTGAGTACCGGTTCCTGTCTGTAAACCTGAAAGGCAAAGAGAGAGCGAGGCCCCGAGGAGTGGGTACCTCTGGTAAGTCCGAGGAGGCAGAGTAGCTTAGGCAGGGTAACCGAGTAAACCTTGTCCTAACCCTTTGCTAACTCGGTTTGTTAGCGATATCAGAGACCTTTAAATATCGGAAGTGGATGACATCATCTCAGGGGGACGCCCCTGAGGTTCGCGCCCTTGCTGTTACTTCACTCGGAGCAAGCGCGCGCCCTAGGCTTCAGGCAACATGGCGGTTCTGCAGTGTCGAGCCGGTCCAGGGACGCCGGAGGGAGATGGCATGGAGATGCCGCGGCAGCCAGCCGTCCATCAGACCCGGAGGGAGTCACCACAGAGGTAAAGAGGGCGGAGTGAAGACGTCGGGCAGTGACGGTCACAACATATAATAATGAAGTACCATCTTGATGGAGGCTCATCTTCTGTTGACCTTCAAGAAAATGCTCTCTGCCATCTCTGCCTTTGTAGAAACAGAGGATGGCAGCAAAGACTCCATCTGTGCTCTTCTCCCTCCCTTCGCTTGCATGCTTGGATTCTGCCACTTTATGTCAGGTTTTACTGCTCTATCTGTGAAACTCTATATTTAAATAATTCAAGGAAAAGTGAATAGAATGCCCTATAGATTTGGGGACTCCCCCTTTTTTGTCAGGTTGCTGTGTGGGTAGGGAATGTTATCATGTTCCTATATTTTGGGTCACATGCCACCTATCATCAAAAGTCTACAAAAGGGAAGATTACAGAGGCAAGATTAATTTTTGTTTTTCAGGCTGGCATGTTTGTAAGTGGATAAGAATTTTGTTCCTGGTTCCCCCAATCACTTTATGAATCCAGTAGCAGGTAACGTTTGCAGATGGAGACTTGTCAGTGTTTCAGGGACATGCAAGAGTTCAGCCTGTCATTGGCAAATTGATAAAGATTTGCATAATACTTGTATCTTGGCAGTAGGTGGCAGGGTTGGTGCCAGCAGTCGTGTGTGGGTGGCAGCCCCAAGGATATATAAGAGTGCAGTGGACGTGAGCCTCCCGCATTGTTTAGTTCTGCTAAGTGTAGCAGCTTTTCAGTTCAGATCGTGGGGGCCCTTGCTTCTGTACTTCAGTTGACGTGGTAGTGTAGTGTGAATGTTGTGTTAGTCAGCATCGACACACAGAAACAAGGGTCAACAAACAAGTTGTAGATGATATCTTTTTATAGACTTAATGAATCTGTGATTAGCCTACATCAGGCCTGTACAAAGTGAATGAGGAATTTTCTGGATGGTGCTTTCTCCTGGCGAGATTTATCTTTGAAAACAGAAAAATACCTGGAGTGTTCCTAAAAATTCCTATCAGAAATTGGTGGTTATCAGACTTAAAGAACATGAAGTGCCTGCTCCTGGTGCTGGCCTGCCTCCAGCTTTCTGAGGCACTACAGAGGTGAGTGTGATTGGGCACCAAGGCCTCAGCAGGGATTAAGCACATTGTGCACTTTAATGTGTTACTTCACCCGCCTGTCTCCATCCTGCGTCTGCGAGACTAACTCAGTAGGAAGGGTGAGAAGGGAGATGAGCTGGGCCGTCTGGTCATTATTGTTAGGTTATGGGTTTTTTTTTATTTACGTGTTTTAAACATCCTTAGACAGCAAACAAGCTCATCATTGAATGGGTCAAAGAAACATATTAAACTTTAAGTATTAAATTATTCATTCTATCCATACATATGCAGACAAAAGAAATCTTTACCAGCAAAATATATGACCCGGTATAAAGAAATAGGGAGATCCATAATTACAAACAGGAGCTCATATAACAAGAAATGTTAAAAGAAATAAAGGAGGTTTCAACATTATATAATATACCATGTTAGGTTTAGGTAGTACTTTGATTAATGGGGGAATAGGAATCAAGAAAAGAATGTAGTTGAGGTGGGTCAAAAAAAACATATATTATTTAATTTCAAGACACATTTACTTGGATAGCGAATAGTAATCTGGGCTCCAAGATCTGTTGCCTCCTGGCACATAACCAGAAACCCCTTCCTTCGCAATTGAGTAATTTTAGTTATATCAGGATAGACCCATATCTTCTGACCAAGGTAAAGTTTCTCTCTATTTCGTAGAAAAGGTCTCAATATTGAGTCTCTATCCGATGAAAACACAAAACTAACAAGCAAAGTCCCCCGAAAATCTATTTCTTCCTCTGACGATTGCTCAAGAAGATCTGTTAGATTACCAATTCCTGATGGCTGTTCTACTCTATTCTGCAATTCGTTTCCTTCTTTCTTCTCAGTATTTAGGAAATATATCTTCACAATAGGTGGTATTGCTTCCTGAGGCATTTGTAAAATTTCCAACAGATATTTTTTGAATTGCCCTAACGGTGATATTAAATTGACATGGAAAATTTAATATTCTCAGATTTCTATATTTCATCTCATTTTATCAGTTAAAACCATAATGTTTTTAAATTACATATATTTAAGTTAAGTTAAACTAATATACGTTATCCAATCTGTTCTTTGTTATACCATGTTCTGCTCCCCAGTTACCATAATGTACTAAGTTGTTGTATCTGTAAACCGGAGTGAAGGCATCTAGCTAAATTTCGGAATAAAAAAGCAAGTAAATAAAATAAATAAATACATTTTCCATATTTTCCTTGAATTTGCCAATTCCCCTTGAACCAATGCAGATTGTGTAGTTTGTAACTGGGAAACTCGAATTTCCAAATCCTCCAATTTATTAGAATGTGATGCCAACAATGGATTCATTTGTGTTTCAGTCAAAATTGAGGATAATGTTACTATTGATGATTCTAAGGAAAGTAATGCTTTCCAAACAATTTCCAAGGTTATTTTTTGTGGTTTGTCCATACTCAAAACTGTAGTAGTGCTTACCCCACCTTCCTGACGGCGTTCCTGCCCCAATCCTGGGGGCGCGGTCAGGCCTACTTGCCCCTCTGGTGTAGAGGTTGACGGGGTTGGGTCTAGATTTTTTCCTGCACTTGTTTCCAGCCATTGCTGCAGCACGTGTGTTGGGAACCCAATTCCACCGAGAACCTGGGCGCTTGCGGCAGTATCACCTGTTTTCTCTCGAAGGGCCTTGGCTCTTCCGGCAACATTGGTCGGATAACCGGACCCGAATCCAGGGATTGCACAAAGCGAGGAGGTGAGGGTGTCATGGGAGCCCCAGGGCTCAACGATGTTTGTAAGTCCAACGGTGTCGGTGTTTGCTCCTCACTGGCAACCGTAGCGGACACCCCACCCGGGGATAATGTGTTCACCGGGGAGAAGACGCCCTCGATAGTAGCTTGAGAAAACACAGGTATCAGAGTGGTCGAGGTTTCCACTCTTATTTTGTCTTTTCTCTTAGTATGAGGCATTAGAGTAGTATAAGTAATTAGAGCCAAGATCGGAGCTCCCAGGTTATGGGTTTCTAATAAAAACCTTTTTTCATATACAATAAAATATAAAAGCTGCTGCAACAACAAATTACAGTATTTAAACTTGAAAACAGGTTTATTAATAATACTGATTTGAAAAATTAAGAGAAATGTTGCTAAATACTCAACCTGGCTATTTCCAAATATTTAACATAAAGGGGGAAGGGAGAGGAAGAATAACGCACATGAAAAGAAAGAGAGAAGGGTCTCTTGGCCCCACTCATGCACTTTTTTTTCGCCCTGCATAGGGTTCCTCTGAAAAGGTTCAAGTCCATGAGGGAGACTATGAAAGAGCAAGGACTGGAGCCATCCAGTGTTGACCCCGGCACCAAGTACATCTTTAGTAACTCGAATGTTACTGAGGAGCCCTTAGCCAACTACATGGATGTAAGTACAGCGTCCCAGTGAGTCTCGCACTGCATTCCCTCAGATCATTTATCAATCCATGCTAGTGGAATTCCTGGGATTAAATGTTAATTAAAGGGTTCGTCCACATTTAACACACCCTCATTTGATGGTTATGATAACCTTTTAAAAAGTGATTAAGGACATTGTGCACTTTAATGTCTTTCTTCACCCTCCTTTTTTTATTATTTATATTTTATTGAATTTTCAAACATAAACTGTTGCGATCCCGGGTCGGTCCCGGGATCGCCGCCTACCTGGTCGCGGCTCCGGCACCACCCCGTGTTCCCCAGGCCTCCGGGGGTCCCCGCTGCCGCAGCCCCAACGTCGGGCAGCTTCCCCCGGGCCTGCAGGGCCCTCTGCGGCCTCGTGGCTGCCTCGCCGGAGCAGCCGGCGTCCTTCGGCATCTGGCCCCGCCCCCTAGACGCGCGCGTCTGAGGCCAGGATTTAAAGGAGCCAGCGCGGGAAACCTCGGGGACGCCCCTTGATGACATCAGACGCTGCAGGGTACTTAAGCCCTGCAGCTGGACCAGAACAACGCCTTGCAACGAGGTTCCCAGGTAATTCCTGCTTCCTGTTGCTGCGTTCTCGTGTCCTCTTGTTCTTCGTGCTTCCTGATCCCGGATTGGCTTACGACGTTCCCTGGCTCTCGACTCTGGACTGGCTTACGACGACTCTCTGGCTTCTGACCCCGGACCGGCTTACGTTGACTCTCTGGCTTCTGACCCCGGACCGGCTTACGTTGACTCTTCGGCTCTTGACCTCGGACTGGCTTTCGGTGACCCATTGGTTCCTGACTCTGGACTGGCGAGCGACAACTCTTCGGCACTTGGACTTCAACAGCCGCGGCCCTCGCGGGCCCTCCTAAGTCCCAGCGGCCGGGTCCCTACAGGCTCCTCCTGGGGGGACTCCGGCTTCCAGGGTGAATCTCCTAAGTCCCAGCGGCCGAACTCCTACGAGCTCCTCTCGGGGGAGGATCGGCTTCCAGGGCGAAGATCTTCCCACCATTGGACCAGCTCCGTCGTCTCCACTCTCCTCGCCAAAGCCCTTGGTCGCATAGGGCTTCCAGAGTTCATCCTTCGGCCAGTCCCGAACCCGTCTTTGCCGCCTCCCGGTCGGGGCCATTGCTGCCACCACCTACAGCAACTGCTCCTCTGGTTCCGACCGGCCCAAGGGTCCACGACTCCAACATAAACATCAAAGAATACACTTTGTTACGGAAACATGGCATCATATACGCAATAGATTTATATAAATCAAAAATAAGAAATTATAACAAAGGAAAATCCCTTACTTGTTACCCTTTACACCATTATGAATATGGGGGAGGAGGGAACAGAGGAGAAAACAAAGGACATTTTATATCTAAAACAGCAGAATAGGCGTCCCTGAATTACACTTTTTTTCAAAATGATGAGTAGTAATTCTCAAGCATCAGCTGAGCTCTTTTCCATTGTATAAAATCCTTTAACTGTTCGGGCTGGAAAAAAATGTAACAGTCTTGATTATAAGAACATAAGAACATAAGAAAATGCCATACTGGGTCAGACCAAGGGTCCATCAAGCCCAGCATCCTGTTTCCAACAGTGGCCAATCCAGGCCATAAGAACCTGGCAAGTACCCACTGCACACTTGCAGGGAAACCTCAGGAAAAATTAAGCTCCTAAGGCCAGTGTCTCCTGCTTCAATGCCAGAAAGCTTTTTCTTTTTATCTGGATATATTCTCATTTTTACATCCATTTTCTTAAACTATGCTTTCATTCCATCTGCGAGATCTTTCTCGTTGTAGAATGGAATCAGTAGTCTGCTTCTTTCCTTTATTTCGAAACCCGAAGATTCTAAGAACTCTATCAAGTTAGCAAAGTCTCTAGGAGTTTCCTGTTTATTCTGTCTGTTCTTATTTGGCAGAAAATATACTCTGTCCAGGGGTGGGGTATTTTGAACAGGAAATTCCAATATTTCAGTAAAGTATCTTTTAATTGTACTCCGAGGAAATTCCCCCACAATCCTGGTAAAATTCAGTATATGTAAGTTGAGATGTCTTAGCACATTTTCAATTATCTCTATTATTTGATTGATGTTCCTACAGTCTTGAATAATAACATTTTGTACAGATTTTACTTGTTTAATTTTATTTTCCAATTTTTCAAATTTCCCTGTCACTTCCTGCTTCTGTGTTTCAAAGTTTTTATTCAGCAAATCCATTTGTTGAGAAAGTACATTAATTTTATCTGAACAGTCTCCACAGGATTTCGCTATGGCTGATGTTAAATGCCAGAGCACTTCCAATGTCACCACCTCAGGCTTTACCAAGCCTACCAATGCTCCAGTGGAGGGATCAGAGGATATTGCAGGCCTCATTCCTCGACCTCCCGCCTGCACCTCTCCGCTCTCCTGTTCAGATTCACCGGGCACAGTCACGTCTATCTCCTGGAGGCTGATGGCAAGAGAATCCTGCGGCGAAGCTCCCTCCTCCTGTGAGTGCTGGATCTCGACTTCGGAGTCCATCCTCGAGCGTGGCGTCGAGGTTTCTCTATGCTCCGGTGGTGGCCTCTCATCAGGTGGGCTTAGCGATATTTCGTCCGTGGTTAGATCTGCTTCTCCTCCTACGGTTCCAGCAGCCGGAATGCTATTCCCTTCTTGTACGGGTAATTTGGTGCATTGTTGGATGGTTTTTTGCCCGGGAGGGAGGGTGGTAACGGAGGGGTAATTCCTCACCCTGCCTTTTCTTTTTGGCGGCATTATGAATGCAGGAAAGCAGTTTACTCAGGAAAATACACCAGCAGCAAACAGCAATGCAACCAGTCAGGGCGCCATCTTGACTCCACCACCATTACTTCACCCTCCTGTCTCCATCCAATGTTCTGTGAGAGATGCGTGGGCCAGACCGGAGCACTACTGGAAACCAAAGCAAAACCCTCACAATATAGGAAAATAGCCAGTGGGCCAGTAAGTATGCTACGAAAGAAAGGCAACGTGCAGCTGGGTTTGATGAAACAAATTCAAACATGCACAATTTCTGACATAGAGTTTAAGGACAAGAAAGGAAGAAACTAGCTGATCCTTTTCTTGATTCTTGGTTAACTTCATTTTTTTCCAAAATGAAACTAAAAAGGACAGCCAGCTGTTCTCAATCTCAAAGAAGTAAGGGCAGCCAGCTGTTCTCAACTTCATTAACGTAGGTGCAGCCAGCTGTTCTCACCCTCACTAAAGTAAGGGCCGCCAGCTGTTCTCACCCTCACTAAAGTAAGGGCAGCCAGCTGTTCTCACCTTCAATAACGTAGGTGCAGCCAGCTGTTCTCACCTTCAATAACATAGGTGCAGCCAGCTGTTCTCACCCTCACTAAGGTAAGGACAGCCAGCTTTGCTGACCTTCACTGACGTAAGGGCCGATCTGTTTGTAGGAAATCTAAATTTTGCTATGAATGAGAAGCACTGGTTCTTTAGGGACTGTCTGAGTTCACTTTTCTCATACATAGTGGGATTAATATTCAGCTGCACCACTGAATATACCCGGATAAGTTAGAGTTAGCCGGATATGTGGTATCTGTCTAACTTCAGACCTGCCCTATGGCACGGCTAATTCTTCTCCTCCCTGGAATTCCTCTCTCCCGCCCCAGGAATGCCCCCAGCTTTCCCTGCTAAATTCAATCCAGATAATTCGCTATCCATGTAGAATTTAGCCAGATGACATCCAAGATGGCGGCCTAGGGAGAGGTCGCAGTAAAGTGGGCTCTGCTAAACAGCATTCATTCCTCGATTTTTCATGCCACATGCTAAGAGGAAAGACAGGATCCGGCAGGATTCCTCGCTGCCTACCGTGATGACGCCTTCCCAACCCATGATTGCTCCAACTGCAGTTTCTACTCCAGGCAGGTCCGCTGGGGTATTGAGCGAGGAACACGCTGACTTACCTCTGGACATACAAACGTCACTGAGTCCTGGAGCGCCCGAGACGCCCTCTCCTCCGACCCACAGCAACATCCAAAACCTGGGCTGGAGAAGGGCACGGCAACGGAGGTGGGGAGAGGATTGTTTGCTGCGAGCGCAGTTGAGGACAGCACTGCGGTAACAGAGGAACAACAGAGCCTGGAAGGTAGAAGGGAGAGATGGGCTGATGAAATACCGAGAGCTTCCGGTTTCAATCCGACGGAGGAAGGGGACTCGACCAACGAAATTGAACAAATTTCAGAAGTTTGTCGAGGAGCCAAGGTAGGCACCAGCCACATTCAAAAATTGGTTAACCTGGAGAAGCTGAGTTGTCCGAAGCCATTTCCTGCACCACAGACCTGTACCGGGGGTAAGAAAAGCCTCTCTTGCCCCAACGGAGTGACGTGGTGGAACGTGCCTGCGGGGTGGAGCCCGAAGTCGGAAGCCGGAGATAAAAAGCTGACTCTCCTGCGAGATACCTGAGAAGCTGAGTTGTTCGAAGCCATTTCCTGCACCACAGACCTGTACCGGGGGTAAGAGAAGCCTCTCTCGCCCCAACGGAGTGACGTGGTGGAACGTGCCTGCGGAGTGGAGCCCGGAGTCGGAAGCCGGAGATAAAAAGCTAACCCTCCTTGCGGCGCGCAGTCGACGCCGGCGCGCTGTCAAAGCCGCACACGTCTAAGGGGCGCGCGGCCACGACAGGCTTAGCCAGGCTTTGCCAGGATTTGAACTGGATTTGAACAGCAGCTCTCAGGTAGGAAGAGTGTTTCCTGTAATTTATTCGGAACTCACTTCTCCACTATAAGGGAATCCTTTTCCGATACGAATATTAAGGTAAATCCACCAAAAGAGACCGTTCGATAGTGATATTTGATTTACCTAGTATTATGCCACACACTAAGAGGAAGGCGAAGTTGAAGCCAACCTCTAGTGATGAAGCTTTGCAAATTGGACAACGAACTGTCTCCAAATGGTTGGGTTCCCCTCAAATAACCCCTGAAGTGCGGGCCGCGATGACGGAGGTTTCTGAGCAAAACCTTCTTCAAATGGCCACTGAAATATCTCTAAGTCCAGGGGCACCGGCTGTACCATCACCACCAGGCTTTGAAGGGTTTGTCCCTTATGGAGAGCCAGGTACTGCTCAAGAATCCCGAGATGTCTTGGAAAATAGGGGAAATAATCTGGAAAGAGAGAGAGAGGGGATTCAACATATTATTGTAAACCCACTAGAAACCAATGAGATGGAACTAAGTACAAGTGGAGGAAGTCAACTAAGCCCTAAAGAGACAAGTAAACCATTGACTAAACCTGTAAAAACTGCAAAATTAGACCCAATAAGAACTGCTGTATTAAAACCAGGAAATATCACTTTAGAAACAATTTGGACATATATGGTGAAATTGGATACCTCTATTGTTAACTTAACTGAAGAAGTTAGGAAAGTTAATAATTCTTTGATGGATAATATTAGTAAGACGGAAGAACATCAGAAGGAAATGATTAAATTAGATAGGTTATTAGGAGTAGAGAAAATTCAGGAACATCAGATAAAGAATGAGGGGGAAATACAAAGAAAACTTGAAAATTTGGAAAATACTGTTAAATCATTGAACTTAAGGGTAATTAATTTCCCAATCACCAGATATATGAGCCCAATTGATTTATTTAAAGCTTACGTAACGAAAGTTTTGAATATACCAGAACAGAGTCAACCTGTGATAGTGAGAGCCTTTTATTTGGGGGTAAGGAAAAAAGAGCAGGAAATAATAGATAGTATACAAAATATACCAGTGGACAATCAAGTTCAAATACATGGAAAGGAAAGTCAGGAAGAAACTTCAGTTAATATATCAGAGTTACTACAAAAATCTCAGGATGAGATGGAGATTAAAAGTAGAGGCACCCTGTTAATACAGTTTGCCTTTATTAGTGATAAAGATAACATCATTAAGTTTTTCTTTCGTAATAGATCTAAAACTTTCTATGGGCAAAAGTTGTGGATCTTCCCTGACTTAGCTAAGAATACTCAAGCTCGGAGGAAGAATTTCCTGGTTTTTAGGAAAGAGGTTGTAGACAAGGGGGGGTTTTTTCTTTTAAAATACCCCTGTAGATGTGTGGTAAAATTAGAGGGGAAAGATTATTCCTTTACAGAACCAGAACATCTGGGGAAACTTCTTGGGAAATAATGCTAGTTAGTAGAAGTATGAAGGGGTAATAAATACCTTAATAAGTGGTTTGTTGTCTATTTCCTTTGTTGAACATGCTCAGGATTACAATTAAAGGTTTCTCTTATGTTTTCTTGATGTTAGATCAGCACAAATAGAGTAATATTTGTTTTCATATGGTGAAATGTTGGAATTGTTTATTTCTAAATTGTTCTGTGATTACCACAATATTGATTGTTGTTTTACAACTTTGAAAATTCATAAATTAAAAATTAAAAAAAAAATTGGTTAACCTTAGAGACGGTATGGAGTGCTCTGGTAACTCTAGAAAAAGCAATTACTTCATTAACTTTGGCTTTGAACAATAACCAGGAGAGCATTAAAAAGATTGAACCTGTGATAGCACGGCATGAAGTAAAATTTAAAGAATTGGATTCCAAACTTGAAGTGATGCAAGAGTTACAATTAAACCTTGTGAAATCTGACTTGGAAAATAATAGAAAATTTAGAAAATACACAAAGATATTTGAATTTAAGGGTTTTACATTTTCCGCAAGTAAAGATGATCTCATTGAGAGACCAATTCAAGAAATACCTGATAGAAACCCTTCAAGTTTCCCCTGAAGCAATCCCACCAATTGCAAATATATACTTCGAAAATAAACCAAGTCTGGCTAACCCACCTTTGAATGTTGGCAGTAACCTAACAGCTTTTCTTGAGTCATCAACGGAGGAGCAAATTGAATCACGAGGAACAGTTTCCGTTTCCTTTGTCTTCAGGATGGACAGAGATATGATCTTAAAATTATTTCTGCGAAATCAGGAAAAGCTATTTTACGGGCAAAAAATCAGAATTTTCCCAGACATTATTAAATCAACACAAATTCGGAGAAAAAAGATGCTTGAGATGTGCCAGGAGGCAAGGTTGATGGGTGCCAAGATAACTATAAGATACCCTTGCAAATCTGTATTAAGTTTGAATAATGCCTGCTATATTTTCTATGAACCGTGTTGCGGTTCTGGCCGCGAGTGCCGCGACCAGACCCTTACCTCTGTGCTCCTGGACCTACTCCTGCTTCTGGAGGCCTGGTTTGCGCCCTGTTTGGTGGTGTCCCCGCGGGGACCGCGCCGCCGGGAACCTTCCCATGGACGCCCTGCTTCTAGGCGCACGCCACTTGGACGCTTTTCTAGGCCGTTTCCCGCCAGCAGTGACTCTGCCTAGTTCCTGACGTCAGACGCCGCGGCCTTGATAAGCCGGCCGCGGACATTCAGTCTTTGCCTTGCAATGGGTTTACCTCCCGGTTCCCTGTTGCTGCCTTGCTATTCGCTCCGTTCCTGCTTGCCTGCTACAGTACCTGCTTGCCTTCTACAGTACCCGAGTCCTGCTACAGTTCCTGCCTGGTTCCAGTACCCGAGTCCTGCTACAGATCCTGCCTGCTTCCAGTACCCAAGTCCTGCTACAGTTCCTGAGTTCCTGAGTTCAGAACCTGAGCCCCGTTACAGTACTGATCTACTGTCCTAGTCTGGTTCCAGTTCCCAGTCCTGATCAACAACCCGCCTAAATCCCAGCGGCTGGGCCCCTACGGGCTCCTCCCGGGGGGGGCTTCGGCTTCCAAGGGTGAAGCCGCCTAAGTCCCAGTGGTTGGGCTCCTACGGGATCCTTCCGGGGGAGTACCAGCTTCCAGGGTGAAGAGCACCTCTACGTCCTGCCTGAACATCTGCCTCCCGGCCTGCCACATACTAGAGACATTGACCACCTTTCCCAGTCTCCTGCAGGTCAGCCCAAGGGTCCACTAAATTGAGACTTCATAACAAACCGGACCATCTTTGTACATTTATAGATAGCCATAAGAATGTGGCCAGTGTGACCTAAGTCTTGAGCCTAGAGAGAATGTCTATTATCCTCCCTATTTTATTTTATTTTTTGCTAAATAATTGTATAGATAATGTTCCTATATATCTTGGATCCCACAATATTACCGCTTAAATAATTAAATATGATAGGGGGGAAAGACGGAAACAATTATATGTTTGATATTTTTCCTTTAATTTGTATTGACCTTTACAATGATCTCCAGTGATGTGAACAATTGGAATTTATTCTGTAAATCATGTTAAATCATATAAATAAAGAATTTAAAAAAAAAAAGAATTTTGCCAGATAAGACTTAAATATGCGGCTAAGCCATTTGGACAGATAACTTTCCTGTTATCCATCTAAATTGTTTTTGAATATGTACCATATATGGAGGTACCTCTATATATGGTTATTCACCACTAGTGGCTTTTGAATATGTACCCCATTGTGTCACAGTTTATATAATTATGGAATCTTAACAGCAGTAAAATCAGGCTGGCCCAATGGCAGTGCTGTGAAGGACTTGATTTCTACTTCTGGGTCAAGTTCTCTGTTCCCTGGGTGGCCGGAGCTCGCAGTCACAGTCTCAGGGGAAAGGGAGTCTCAGCCATTGTTCAGCAGTGACCTCTGCTGGCCAGAGGAAGCTGCATTCGCTGGCTTCTGACCATGGACTGTTGTCATGAGTTGGCTTAATGATAGAGGGTTTAGAAAAGGGGTTAAAAGCGGGAAGGTGCATGTTGCCATAGCCCCAGAAAATGTTGATTTCAATTGAGTGGAATTCCAAGGAAGCATGAAGAAATTAACAGACCAGGAGCTAGAAACATTTAGTGTTACACTCCCATGGACCAGCGCTTTCATTTCAATCCCAGTCCATGTCAAAGCACCGCGTTCTGATGAAGAGAGGCGTCCGCGGCAGGATATCTCTAGTAGCTCTCTCACGCCTGGACACTGACTCAGACACGCAGCCTCCTTAAGCACGGCAGGAAAAGCCTGCATTCCCTTTTGATGAGTTCACTGCCTCCAGCCCTTAAAAGGGTCTTGCCCCCATCAATCCAGGCCTTGGCAATAGATCAACTTCCTGAAAGTGGTGCTTTGCGACAGCGTTCCTGCATTCCTGTTCCTGGTTCCTGTCTTGGTGTCTGGTCTGTGCGTTTGTGTCATGCCTTGTTGTAGTTAAGTCTTCGTCCCTTCCTCCCCTGTCTTCACTGTCTTCGCTCCTTTCCCTCACCGTCCCACTGTCTCTCCATTTCTCCTGGTTCTTCGAATAGATCTCTGGCTTGACCCCTGCTTCAACTCTGACACTGATTGATCTCCACCTGCTACTGACCACTGCCTGGACACCAACTCTGACTGACCTCCACTTGTCTCTGACTACTGCCTGGTCATCGACTCTGATTGACCTCCACCTGCCACCGATCACTGCCTGGACACCGACTGACTGAATTATCTCTGCCTTCCACTGACCACTGCCTGGACACTGACTCTGACTGACCTCCACCTGTCTCTGACCACTGCCAAATCTTGACCCCACTGCTACTCCTTCTACAATTTTATTCTCTCTATGGATCTTTGCTTCATCAGCAGAGGCCTGCGCTTAAGTCCAGCCGGTCCTGGCACCCGAGGGCTCAACCTGCGGGAAACAAGGGCTGGTAAAGGTGAAGCTCCAGTTGGGCCTCTGCTTCAGCCAGCTCCGCCAGCCGATGGTGGGGACCTGCAAGGCTCCTCCCTGCAGGTTGCGCCAACCTCACCTCAGTGCAAGGGTCCATGCTCGCATCATTTAGGCTTTGATTCGTCAAAGTTTTTTCTATGGACACATAATGGCAGAAAAGCATAGTGAATCAGGCCCATAACAATCTCATGTTTCCTCCTTAAGAATTCACAGGTCTTTGTCAGCTTTTCCCAAGAGACACATATAGTTTGGCTTCTCCACTGAGATGCTGCTTTCAAAAGTTTGAACTTAGTAGCACCTTAGCAGTAGTAAACCTCATGAGTTCAGAGCAACTGACTGCCAGATGTATTTTCAATAGGACATGCAATTAGTAACCCTAACACATTTCCTTTTCACTGTAGATGTCTTACTATGGAGAGATCAGCATTGGAACTCCTCCCCAGAACTTCCTGGTTTTGTTTGACACCGGCTCCTCCAACCTCTGGGTGGCCTCCACCTACTGCCAGAGCCAGGCCTGCAGTGAGTAGCACAGGGTGACCAGGGAAGCTTTACACAAATTTATCAAACAGCCTTGTGCTCTTTCATTAGCATGGATGCTACATGAACCTAGAAAGCATCAATAAAGGTTAATAATATAGTCAATAATCCCATAGTCTAGAGCTGCAGCCATTCATTACTGTTAGAAATCCGTTCTCATGGGACACCTGGCTACCTTTCTGCAGGTGAAATAAAAATCTATGACAGTGATCAATTGTGAGTCAATGAGTTGGCTCGAAATGCAAATATTCCTGACCTTACAAATTCATAGCAATGATTGCTCAAACAAGTCTCTCTCTGGTACTCATGGGTTGGAATCAGGATGAGTAAGGAGAGGTGTGAGAGTTGAAGGAGACGTAAGTAGCAGGAGGGGGACTGGAGTGGGTTGCCTTCAGGAGTTAGAGCTATGAGTCCCATGTCCCATATTGGATTCTGGTGTTTATAAGGAAGAGGAATCTGGAGAGTGTGATTCCATGTTCTTGGGTAAAGAAGGGGAGCTAATACATAAGAACATAAGAAATTGCCTTACTGGGTCAGACCAAGGGTCCATCAAGCCCAGTATCCTGCTTCCAACAGTGGACAATCCAAGTCACGAGTACATGGCAAGTACCCAAACATTAAATAGCTTCCAAGCTACTGATGCTGGTAACAAGCAATGCCTACCCATCAAGTCAACTTGAATAACAGCAGGTCTTCTCTCCAGTAACTTATCCAAACTTTTTTAAAACCAGCTGTGCTAACTGCTTTAACCACATCCTCTGGCAATGAATTCCAGAGCGTAATTGTGCATTGAATTAAAAATAATTTGCTCCAATTTGTTTTAAATGTGCTACTTGCTAACTTCATAGAGTGCCTCCTAGTTCTTCTATTACCTGAAAGAGTAAATAACCGATTCACATCTACTCGTTCAAGACCTCTCATGATCTTAAAGACCTCTATCATATCCCCCCTCAGCCGTCTCTTCTCCAGGCTGAACAGCTCTAATCTCTTTAACCTTTCCTCATAGGGGAACCGTTCCATCCCGTTTATCATTTTGGTCAACTTTATCTGTATCTTCTCCAGTGCAGGTATATCTTTTTTGAGATGCAGCGACCAGAATTGTACACAGTATTCAAGGTGCGGTCTCACCATGGAGCGATACAGAGGCATTATGACATTTTCCGTTTTATTCACCATTCCCTTCCTAATAATTCCTAACATTCTGTTTGCTTTTTTGACTGCCGCAGCACACTGAGCCGACAATTTCAATGTATTATCCACTATGATGCCTACATCTCTTTCCTGGGTGGTAGCTCCTAATATGGAACCTAACATCGTGTAACTACAGCAAGGGTTATTCTTCCCTATATGCATCACCTTGCACTTGTCTACATTAAATTTCATCTGCCACATGGACGCCCAATCTTTCAGTCACTAAAGGTCCTCCTGCAATTTATCACACTCCGCTTGTGATTTAAGTACTCTGAATAATTTAGTAACATTCCCCTGTCCAGATCATTTATAAATATATTAAAAAGCACCGATGCAAGTACAGATCTCTGAGGCACTCCAGTTAAGAACATAAAAACATGTCATACTGGGTCAGACCAAGGGTCCATCAAGCCCAGCATCCTGTTTCCAACAGTGGCCAATCCAGGCCATAAGAACCTGGTAAGTACCCAAAAACTAAGTCTATTCCATGTTACCGTTGCTAGTAATAGCGATGGTTATTATCTAAGTCAACTTAATTAATAGCAGGTAATGGACTTCTCCTCCAAGAACTTATCCAATCCTTTTTTTAAACACAGCTACACTAACTGCACTAACCACATCCTCTGGCAACAAATTCCAGAGTTTAATTGTGCGTTGAGTGAAAAAGAAGTTTCTCCGATTAGTTTTAAATGTGCCCCATGCTAACTTCATGGAGTGCCCCCTAGTCTTTCTATTATCCGAAAGAGTAAATAACCGATTCATTCTAGACCTCTCATGATTTTAAACACCTGTATCATATCCCCCCTCAGCTGTCTCTTCTCCAAGCTGAAAAGTCCTAGCCTCTTTAGTCTTTCCTCATAGAGGAGCTGTTCCATTCCCTTTATCATTTTGGTCTCCCTTCTCTGTACCTTCTCCATCGCAATTATATCTTTTTTGAGATGCGGCGACCAGAATTGTACACAGTATTCAAGGTGCGGTCTCACCATTGAGCGATACAGAGGCATTATGACATTTTCCGTTTTATTCACCATTCCCTTTCTAATAATTCCCAACATTCTGTTTGCTTGTTTGACTGCCGCAGCACACTGAACCGACGATTTCAATGTGTTATCCACTATGATGCTTAGATCTCTTTCTTGGGTAGTAGCACCTAATATGGAACCTAACATTGTGTAACTATAACATGGGTTATTTTTCCCTATATGCATCACCTTGCACTTGTCCACATTAAATTTCATCTGCCATTTTGATGCCCAATTTTCCAGCCTCACAAGGTCTTCCTGCAATTTATCACAATCTGCTTGTGATTTAACTACTCTGAACAATTTTGTATCATCTGCAAATTTGATTACCTCATTCATCGTATTTCTTTCAAGATCATTTATAAATATATTGAAAAGTAAGGGTCCCAATACAGATCCCTGAGGCACTCCACTGTCCACTCCCTTCCACTGAGAAAATTGTCCATTTAATCCTACCCTCTGTTTCCTGTCTTTTACCCAGTTTGTAATCCACGAAAGGACATCGCCACCTATCCCATTACTTTTTATTTTTCCTAGAAGCCTCTCATTAGGAACTTTGTCAAATGCCTTCTGAAAATCCAAGCACACTACATCTACCAGTTCACCTTTATCCACGTGTTTATTAACTCCTTCAAAAAAGTGAAGCAGATTTGTGAGGCAAAGCCATACTGACTTTGTTCCATTAAACCATGTCTTTCTATATGTTCTGTGATTTTGATGTTTAGAATTCTTTCCACTATTTTTCCTGGCACTGAAGTCAGGTTAACCGGTCTGTAGTTTCCTGGATCGCCCCTGGAGCCCTTTTTAAATATTGGGGTTACATTAGCCACCCTCCAGTCTTCAGGTACAATGGATGATTTTAATGACAGGTTACAAATTTTTACTAATAGGTCTGAAATTTCGTTTTTTATTTCCTTCAGAACTCTGGGGTGTATACCATCCGGTCCAGGTGATTTACTACTCTTAAATTTGTCAATCAGGTCTACCACATCTTCTAGGTTCACCGTGATTTGGTTCAATCCATCTGAATCATTACCCATGAAAACCTTCTCCACTGAGAAAACTAACCATTTAATCCATTTCTTGTGTTTTAACCAGTTTGTAATCCACGAAAGTACATTGCCTCCTATCCCATGATTTTTTAATTTTCTTAGAAGCCTTTCACCGTGATTTGGTTCAATCCATCTGAATCATTACCCATGAAAACCTTCTCCACTGAGAAAACTAACCATTTAATCCATTTCTTGTGTTTTAACCAGTTTGTAATCCACGAAAGGACATCGCCACCTATCCCATTACTTTTTATTTTTCCTAGAAGCCTCTCATTAGGAACTTTGTCAAATGCCTTCTGAAAATCCAAGCACACTACATCTATCAGTTCACCTTTATCCACATGTTTATTAACTCCTTCAAAAAAGTGAAACAGATTTGTGAGGCAAGACTTGCCTTGGGTAAAGCCATACTGACTTTGTTCCATTAAACCATGTCTTTCTATATGTTCTGTGATTTTGATGTTTAGAATTCTTTCCACTATTTTTCCTGGCACTGAAGTCAGGTTAACCGGTCTGTAGTTTCCTGGATCGCCCCTGGAGCCCTTTTTAAATATTGGGGTTACATTAGCCACCCTCCAGTCTTCAGGTACAATGGATGATTTTAATGACAGGTTACAAATTTTTACTAATAGGTCTGAAATTTCGTTTTTTATTTCCTTCAGAACTCTGGGGTGTATACCATCCGGTCCAGGTGATTTACTACTCTTAAGTTTGTCAATCAGGTCTACCACATCTTCTAGGTTCACCGTGATTTGGTTCAGTCCATCTGAATCATTACCCATGAAAACCTTCTCCACTGAGAAAACTAACCATTTAATCCATTTCTTGTGTTTTAACCAGTTTGTAATCCACGAAAGTACATCGCCTCCTATCCCATGATTTTTTAATTTTCTTAGAAGCCTTTCATGGGGAAATTTGTCAAACGCCTTCTGGAAATCCAAATATCTTACATCTATAGGCTCACCTTTATCCATATTTTTATTAACCTCTTTAAAAAACTGTAGCAGATTTGTAAGGCAAGACTTCCCTTGGGTAAATCCATGCTGGCTGTATCCCATCAAACCATGTCTATATGCTCTGTGTATTTATTCTTTATAACAGTTTCCATGATTTTTCCTGGCACTGAAGTCAGGCTCACCAGTCTATAGTTTCCTGGATCACTCCTGGAGCCCTTTTTAAATATCGGGGTTTCATTTGACACTTTCCAGTCTTCAAGTACAACAGATGATTTTAATAATAGGTTACAAATTACTAGAAATAAATCCGAAATTTCATTTTTTAGTTCTTTCAGAACCCTGAGGTGTATAACATCCAGTCCAGATGATTTGCTGCTCTTCAGTTTGTCAGTCTGGCCTACCACATCTTCCAGGTTCACCGTGATTTGGTTCAGTTCATCTGAATCATCACCCTTGAAAACCATCTCCGGAATGGGTATCTCCCCAACATCTTAACATAGAAACATAGAAAAGGACCAAACCGGTCCATGCTGTCTGCCCAGCAAGCTTATGGTAGCATCTGCTGCACCATACAAGTCACCCCCTTACTTAGTTTCCCAAACTGTCAAAGTCAGGGTCCTTGTTGGTTGTTGTTTGAGTCCAATTCCCCGTCACCTCTTGCCATTGAAGCAGAGAGCAATGATGGAGTTGCATCAACAGTAGGAAGGCTTATTGGTTAAAGGGCAGTAACCGCCCCACCAGCAAGTTACCCCCATGCGCCCTTTTCTTCATTTCCATCCTCGACCCTTTTACGGATCCACAGTGTTTATCCCATGCACAGTTTTTGTCTTCACCACCTCCTCCGGAAGGGCATTCCAGGAATCCACCACCCTTTCCATGAAGAAATATTTCCTGATGTTGGTTCTGAGTCGTCCTCCCTGGAGTTTCATTTCATGACCCTTAGTTCTACTGATTTCTTCTTTTGTAAACACGGAAGCAAAGAATTTGTTTAGTCTTTCCGCGATGGCCTTATCTTCCCTAAGTGCCCCTTTAACCCCTCGATCATCTAACGGTCCCACCGACTCCCTTGCAGGCTTCCCAATTTAGATATATTTTTTAAATGAGTTTTTGTCTCTGCGGCCAGTTTCTTTTCAAATTCTCTGTCTTATCAATGTTTTACATTTAATTTGCCAATGCTTATGCTTTTTCCTAGTTTCTTTAGATGGATTCGTCTTCCAATTTTTGAAACAGGTTTTTTTTTGGCTAAAATAGCCTCTTTCACTCCACTTTTTAACCAAGCTGGCAGTCATTTGGCCTTCCTTTCAACTTTCATAACGCGTGCAATACTTCTGGACTGCGCTTCTAAAATGGTATTTTTAAACAATGTCCACGTCTGTTATACACTCTTAACCTTTGTAGCTGCACATTTCAATTTTTTTCTATCTTCCTTTTATCAAAGTTTCCCTTTTGAAAGTTCAGTGCTAGAGCTGTAGATTTCCTTATTGCCCCCCTTCCAGTCCTTAGTTCAAATTTGATCATGTTATGATCACTATTGCCAAGCAGCCCCACCACCAAATCCTGAGTTCCACTAAAAATTAGATCTAAAATAGCTCCCTGTCTCGGTTCTTGAACCAGTTGCTCTATGAAGAAGCCATTTATTCCATCCTTGGTACCTGAATATTAAAGGATGTAAGTTCTGTATTCCATTTAATGGAGAGTTGTGGAGGAATAGTGGAAGGAGATATTCTAAATCCTGGAATGCAAATTATCTCCCATCTCACTGAATGTTAGCTTGGCCGAGTATCCCATGAACTCTGAGCAAATTCTCTATATGTCATGTACATAGTTGCTGGATGAATATCCCAGAAAATAATAGTTAAATGCTTGATTGGACTCGGAGTGGAGTGAATTTTGTGGGACCTCAAGGATGGCAGGCACCTAATGTACTACAGAGGAACAGGGTTCATGACCAGACAAGAAGAGTGACCTACGCCACTGCCTCTATTACTCTATCTGCATGAACCCACCAAATAAATTAGAAAGCCTGATTCATAGTCCAAATGTATCAGATGCAGGGAAGGGATAATATAACTAGACCAAATTTTCAGCAGGCATCCATTCCTCTGACAATGAGAGGGAAATAACACAGCTGGAAATTTTGTGCCATCTCTGGGGTGGTAAATTACTTTGTTCTATTTTTTATCTAGCAAACCACCCACTGTTCAGTCCCAACCAGTCCTCCACCTACACTTCCAACCAGCAGCAGTTCTCCATTGCATATGGAACTGGCAGCCTCACCGGCATCCTCGGATATGACACAGTGACAGTAAGTGACACATGGACACCTGAAGGGTGGAAAGCAGAGGCATAATTTTTTGTGATGAGGAATTTTTATTGAAGGAAACAAAACACATTGCATGTTAAAGTTTATTGCATCACCCCTAAAAGCTTTAAAGTGGATGCACTGCTTCCTTCTTGGGCAGTGATGCCTAATTAACTTTAGAAAATCTATTAACTGGTTTTCAAAATTTGAATTCTTTAGAACTGAAATAAATCATAATGGTTTTCTCTATTGATTCTATACTTGGTACAGTTTTATTTATATTTGTTCTTGTAAATATTTTCAACCATGTGTTGCTGCAATATTTATTTATTTAGCATTTTTATATACAGATATTCCTTTGGAACATCTAATCAGTTTACAGAAAACGTAATGTAGCAACAGGCTTTACAAAAAAACATTGGATAATAATACAAATGCGAGAAGAAAAAGAGCAAGGGGAGGAATTAACTATGGGTAAAATTATAACCATAGTTAACTAAATATGGCTCTGTTGCAGCTGGGCCACATAAAAAGCAGCAGATGGGAAGGTCCCCTAGTAAGGGCTGTTGAACACTCCCTTCAATGGATTCTCTGACAAAATGCCTGTGTCGTAGGAGCAGTGGTGTTTGCAGACAGAGCACTCCAGGGACTTTGTTGTCCCAGCAGCTGCTTATAACTTGAGCAGAAACTTTCTAGCTGAGGCTTCATCAGGTAAAATGTGCTTTGTTCTGTCTTCAAGTGACTATTGCTCATTTTGTGGATGATCCATGGCACTGTCATCACCAGGCTTCATTTCCAAATCTAAAAAGTCTCTACTACTGCATTTAGCATATCAGAAAGCCCAGAGAAGAGTATTACTCTCCTGGTCTTCAACTACTGGAAACAGCCTATGGGGTAATAATACTGAGGGATTGCCTTTCATATTATAAGTCTGGTTTATCTTTGTCTGAGCTGTACAAAATGTCATGCATTATATTATTTTCTTCTTCAGATTGAAAACACTTCCATTGAACAACAAGAATTTGGACTGAGTGTGAGTGAGCCTGGCTACAGCTTTGTGTATGCTTCATTTGATGGAATTCTGGGATTGGCTTATCCATCCATTTCAGTAGCTAATGCCACCACGGTTTTGGAGGGTATGATGCAAGAAAACCTACTTAATGCACCAATCTTCAGTGTCTACCTGAAGGGGTAAAGTGTCCTTACTTCATTACTTCTAGTATAGTTCTGATAAATTGTCCCCCAGGTTCTAGCAAACACATTAACTCTGGTCTCTAGTCTGCAGAATTCATCGGTGTGAGAAAGGTTACACACAGGAATACATCTCCTGAGACTTTGAGTCCAATGAGCCTTTTCAGCTCAAATAGCCATTTTAGGCATAAAAGATTAGAGGTGGATATTCAAAAGTCATTTAGATGGATAACTGAAAAGTTATCCATTAAATGGTTACCCGGCTATATTCAAAGCCATATGCGACTAAATTCTAGCCACATAATGACTTATGCAGCTTGAATTTAGCTGCATAAGTCAGGGGCATTCTAGGGATGGGCGGGAGGCATGCCGCTGAATATCCCTGTTAAGTTAGCCGGATAACTATATCCAGCCAACTTAACTAGCTCTGCAGCTGAATATCGGCCCCATACCTACTACCCATAACTAATCAAGCTTGATATTTCACTTGGTTGCAGCTCCATCACTGCTCTCTACATTAATGGTGGGGGTGGAAGGGAAATAGAACCAAAGAGCTAAGAGAAACAGATAAGTATGAGAAAAAAAAATGTGTGAAGCTTGCTGGGCAGACTGGATGGGCCGTTTGGTCTTCTTCTGCTGTCATTTCTATGTTTCTATGTTTCTATATGTTACCTTGCTGGATCAGACCAAGATGCATCAAGGACAGCATCCTGTCTCCTGAAGTGACCAGTCCATGTCACAAGTAACCAGTAGGGATGTGCATTCATTTTTTCTATTTTGTTGACTTTATAGTACACATGAAAAATTGATATTATGCGCATAACCCATTATTAAAACTACATGCATAATATCTGTTTTTTTGTGCGTACTATAAAGTCGGTGAGGTATGCATATACCCATTGAAATGGAAGAAACGAATGCACGTTCCTAGTAACCATCAGATCCCAAAATGTAGGTCTGTTTCTTGTATTTCATTCCCAGGAATAGCAATAGATTTCTTTAGTCTACTTGGCTAAAACATAGCTCATCACCTGGACCAGATGGTATACAATCAGAGTGCTGAAAGAATTGAGAAATGAAATTGCGGACCTGTTACTGGACATTTTTAAACTATCAATAACATTTTCTATGGCACCTGAAGACTGGAAGGTTGCCAATGTATCGCCAAATTTTAAAAAGGGATCAAGGGGTGATCAATGAGTCAGATGTCTGTGCCAGGCAAAATGTTAGAACAAAACTGCTGAACATATAGATAGGCATAGTTTAATGGGAAAAAGCCAACATGGATTTAGCCAAGGGAAGTCTTGCTTCATAAATTTGCTACATTTTTTTGAATGAGTAAATAAACAGGAGGATAAAGGTGAGCAAGTTGATATAGTGTAAAGGATTTCCAGAAGGCATTTGACAAAGTCCCTCATGAGAGACTTCATAGGAAATTAGAAAATCTTGAGATAGGGGGCAGTGTCCTAAAAGATAGAAAATAGAGAGTAGGGCTAAATGGTAAATTTTCCGTTACACTCCTGCACTTACCAACGCGGCTCGGAGCCACAGTCAGCCTGCTTTCTTCCCGCGGCAGGAAGCCACATTCAGCTGGTTGTTCCGCGGACAGGACGCTGCTGCCTCAGCGTCAGGCCTGGGCGCTGCCTGCTCAGCTTCCCTGCACTGCTCAGCGGCAGCATGGCCACTGACCATGGTTCTGATACTTCCTGTTCCTGTCTTCCTAAGGTGCGGGCCGCGCCTCCTTCACAGATTTAAAGGGCCCGCGGCCGGATATGCCCTGGGCCTCACCTGGACGCCTCCCGGGGCCCCACCTGCACGCCTCCCTATATAAGGGCCCAGCTTCCAGTCCTTCGGTGCCTTCGCAAGGAGTTAGTCTCTTCTATGGACTTCTCGTCTTCGCTCCTGTTGTTATTTCCTGTTCTTCGTGGGATTCCTTGTTGTTCTTCATGTTCCTGGTCTCTTCTGGATATCCCTCGTCTTCTCCTGATGTTCTGTGGTCTTCCTGATATTGTATGATGTTCCTGATGTTCCTTCCTGATGCCTCGTCTCCACTTTTGCTTCCTGAACCCTTGGTTCCTTGTAGTCACTTCTCCTGGTGTGCCATGTCGTGTTTCATCACCTCATGGCATGAGCCTATCTTTTCGTCTGCAGCATAAGCCTCCGGAGGGTCATCCTCGCCTGAAGCCAAGCCTCGCCTTGGTCCCGTGTCTCATGCCTGAAGCCAAGCCAAGCCTCGCCTTGGTCCCGTGTCTCATGCCTGAAGCCAAGTCTCATCTTGGTCCCCTATCCTGAATCTCGTCTTGGCCCTCGGATGTTCTTGTGGCTGCTCTGTCCATGCCTAAGACTCTGACTGAACCTGTGCCATTCCAGCGTGGTCTGTGACCAGCCATAGGCGGCTGTGTAGGGCACGCCTTGGTACAGGCTTCTACTGAATCTTCGCCATGTTCCGGCTTCATCTTCCACGTATTCGTCTGAAGTCTGCCTTGCACTCAAGCATGGTCCGCGACCAGTCCCGAGGGTCCACCCTGTGGTGGGCTGTGTAGGGCGCACTGCGTCGCAGCCTCAACCCAGTACTAGACTTTGTTCCTGTACCTTGATCCTGAGTCTTCACATCCCAAGCTTCTCGTCTGTGTCTTCACATCTCCAAGTTCCTCGTCTTGAGTCTTCATGTTCCAGAGCTTTCGTCTTCCCTCATCTTCTGTCCAGCCTGCTGCCTTTGCCGTTGCCAGCGGCAGGTCCGAAAGGGCTTGGAGTAGTCGGAGGACCACTCAGAGACCAACCTTGCATGGTTGGCCTCACCCAGGCTGTGCAGGTCGGCAGGGGCCTGGCTTCCTGGTCTCAGCCCATGCTTGGACATGTCTCACCAGCCTCGGTTCTGCCTTGGAAACCTCTGGGGTTATGCCGAGGTCCAAGGGCACACAATCTCCTCAGAAATGGGCCCGCTCTCCCAGTGCTCCCCAATATTTTCCCAATGGAAAAAGATGAATAGTGGAGCCCCAGGGATCTGTTCTTGTACCAATGCTTTTAAATATATTTATAAATGACCTGGAAATGGGAACAAGTGAGGTGATCAAATTTGTTGATGACACAAAATTAGTGAAAGTTGTCAAATCACAAGAGGGTTATGAGAAATTGCAAGAAGACATTGCAAAACTGGGAGATCGGGCATGCAAATGGCAATTGAAATTTCATGTAGACAACTGCAAAGTGATGCACTTAGGGAAGAGAAACCCAAATTATAGTAACAAAGTGCAAGGTTCCACATTAGGAGTCAGCACTCAGGAGAAGGATCTAGGTGTCAGCCTCCAGCCTTCCTTCACGGTCTGACCCAGTATGGCATATCTTATGTTTTTATGTTTTACCTGCTTTGCCATTCATTCTGGTAGCTCCAACACACTTTGACATATTAATAGACATTGTTAATCAGTCTTTACAGTTGGGGGAGGTGCCAGGAAATTTGAAAAAAACAGTAGTGAGTCTTGTACAGCATGAACTAATGATCTTACTGCATCAAATCTTTGCTCTTTCAGCAAGGTATTGGAAAAATGGGTATTGATACAGCTAGAAGGGTTTATAGATGGTAACCGGATTTTGCATAAAACTGAATTTGGTGCCCGTAAGGGACAGAAGGAAGACATTACTAGTATCATTTTTTATGATATGTATAACACTCTGGATCATAGTTGAAGTGGAATCCTGGTGCAGTTTGATGTAAGCGCCGTGTTTGACACTATCCCTCATCCTAAATTGCTAAGAAGATTGCAAGCGTTGGGAATTGGAGGTATGGGAATTTGATATTCTCAGTCACATTTAGAAGGTTTATTTTAATAATATCTGTTCATATGGGAGTCCCACAAGCTTCTTCCTTATCTATTCACATTCGTTCTCTGGCTGATGTGTTGGACTCTGGGATTTTGATGGTGTACAATTTTATATTCCGAGTTCTTCCGTTAAGGAATTCCCCTTAGCATCTCTTAATGCTAGTCTGAATAGGATAAGAACATAAGAAAATGCCATACTGGGTCAGACCAAGGGTCCATCAAGCCCAGCATCCTGTTTCCAACAGTGGCCAATCCAGGCCATAAGAACCTGGCAAGTACCCAAAAACTAAGTCTATTCCATGTAACCATTGCTAATGGCAGTGGCTATTCTCTAAGTGAACTTAATAGCAGGTAATGGACTTCTCCTCCAAGAACTTATCCAATCCTTTTTTAAACCCAGCTATACTAACTGCACTAACCACATCCTCTGGCAACAAATTCCAGAGTTTAATTGTGCGTTGAGTAAAAAAGAACTTTCTCCGATTAGTTTTAAATGTGCCCCATGCTAACTTCATGGAGTGTCCCCCTAGTCTTTCTACTATCCGATATCCCATATGAACAGATATTATTAAAATAAGTGAATGGAAAATAAATAAATACAAATAGCAAGACTGTAGTAATGTGCTGTGGCATTGTTGATCCTCTTTCACATCGCATGGATTTTGATTTTCATGGCCATGTTGTTCGGATATGCGATGAGACGGGTGAACTCTTGCACTCCAAAATCCCAAGTAGCAAATATAGAAAGAGTGTCTTTTGCTAAATTAAGAATGATTCATTCTCTTAAATATATATTTTATCTGTTGATGATTTAGGAATGTTAGTCCAGGCAGCTTGATTACTGTCATTCCCTTGATTTAGGATTACCAAATATTTAACTAGGATCTTGGAGTCAGGCCAGAACACTGCTTATTCGGATGATTTTTCATTTGCCTTGGGGAAGCAGTTTGACCACTTTTAGAATGAAATTGCACTGCTACCCAGGGCTGATAGAGTTCAGTTCAAGGTACCAGCTATGTCACACAAATCTCTTTACGAATACGGTTATTGTCTTGCTGGCAAGCTTAAAAAGCACATTCCTGCACGTAATTTGAGGTCATTATATCAAAATGTAATTGCAATAGCATCGCACACTTCTTTTAGGTTGCAAGCTACTAAACAGCGTGCTTTTGTACTAGCTGTTCCAAAGGTGTGGAATACATTACCTTTAGATGTGGGAAAAGAAAGTGATTATTTAAGATTTAAGGAAAATGGAAAAGGCTTTCTTGTTTAAAAAGGCATATGCAGGTTTCCTACAATGCTGATGAATGGCAACTACTGTAATTTCATGTGTGCTAGAATCTCTTGTATGGATTTTAGACTATATTTTATTGCATGTATAGTTGCAATCTGCAATGCATTTGGAGAAATAGTGGATAATTAGATGAAATAAATAAATAAAATTTGCATGTGCTGCTAGGTCAAGCTTTGACTATTTCTTCACTTTATTGTACAGTAACTAAGGATCCTCTGTGCTTATCCCATGCGTTCTTAAAGTCTGCTATGGTTTCAGCTTCCAGCATTCCATGCATCCTCCGCTTACTCCGGTTTGTTCCTGGCACTTCTCGGCCTCTTCCCTTGCACTCAGCAGTGACAGAACAGACCAACAGTGTAACCCTGGTTAGAAAACTCAGTTTAGGAAGAGAGGAATGGTGCTGTAATCTCAGGTTTCCACAGAGCAGTGAGAGCTCTAATTCTCTGAATATAAGTAACTTCCTTTTGTCTCCGCAGCCTGGGTGAGGACTCCTTCAGTGGCTCAGGAGAGGATGCTTCTGGAAGTTCCAGGTAGCTTTTCCTGTTAATCACCAAGTAAATGGTTCAGCACTTTGCAGGTTATTATGTTTAAAGATGTCTTTAATCTGTTTCCAGCCAGGAAGAATCTCTGTACGGAGGTGAAGTTATCTTTGGAGGGACTGACCCCACTCTTTACACCGGTGATATTTACTGGACCGAGGTCACTGAACAAGCTTACTGGCAAATTGCCATTGAGGAGTAAGTGTGCTGGAATTTACATTGTCTGTATTTTGATGGTCTCTATACTTTAAATTTTCAATAGATGACTATCTAACATTTAGGAAACAGCTGAAAGCTCACTATCTCCACCTGGCCTTTTCCTAAACTTCTGCCCTAATGCTGTGCTTAACTCTCTTTGCTGTGTTTTTATGATTGTTCTGCTTTTCTGTTGCTTGTATGGTGTCTGTGTTACGGCCCCGGGTCCCCTACCTACCCCGAGCTTGGTCCGGTCCGCAAAAGATTCGTCAAGGCCTGTTCAGGCCTCTGCCGCGACTCTCCCTCCTCGAGGGAGACGCCGGCCCCTAGGCGCGCGCGCAGGGGCTGGGGATTTAAAGGGGCCAGCGCAGGAAAACCTCTGGGCCGTCCCAGGATGACGTCACACGCCCAGACTACTTCAGCCCTGCTTCCTGGTTCCTTCTTCGCCTTGCAACGAGGTTCCACAGGTCTCCTGTCTGCTAGTTGCTGTGTTCCTTGGACTGCTCTTCGTCTCCGACCCGGCTTGACTCCTGACTCTCCTCCGCCTCATCCCTTGGTTCCGGTTCTCCTTCTGACCTCTGGTTCTGACCCGGTTCTGTCCACAACTCCATCTCCTGTCTCATCCCTGGCTTGGTTCCTCCTGCGACTCCTGGTTTCCGACTCGGCTTCGTTCCTGGACTCTGACTTTGGCCATCGTTGCTCCTCTGGTTCCTGGTGTTCGCCGGCCCCGAAGATTCGCCTAAGTCCCAGCGGCCGGGTCCCTACGGGCTCCTCCTGGGGGGGCTCCGGCTTCCAGGGTGAATCTCCAAAAGTCCCAGTGGCTGGACTCCTAAGGGCTCCTCCCAGGGGAGTACCGGTCTCCAGGGTGAAGACTCTTCAGTCACCAGGGCCCAATGTCGTCCGTCCTTCCTCTGGTTACCGAGTCCTTGGTCGCATAGGACTCCACCTTAGTCCAGTGTCTCAGCTTGCTCCGAGTTCCCCGAACCGCCTCCCGGTTGGGACACTTGCTGTGGACCTCTACAGCACTCCATCCTCTGTTCCAACCGGCCCAAGGGTCCACGATCACAACAGTCTGTCCTATTATATTATTGCTCTTTAATATGATTTGCTAAGCTGCTGTTGTTCTCTGTGTGCTGTCTGCCCAGAGATGAGCAGATTATAAGAATCTGAAAATAATTAAGGGGAGCCTGTAGTAGAATGGCATGGACGGGAATGATTTTCTTCAAAAGTCATTCAGATGACAAGACTAGACTGGGCAGAGATCTAGCCGGGTCACTGCATTTTCATTCTTCAGTCTGCTGGTCAGCATGTAACCTTGACCGAGTCACTTCCATGCTCTTAAACCATTTATCTGATAACATGCTCTGTATACTGCTGAGTCTATTTAACTAATAAATAGGATTAGGATTATATCATCAGCATCTATGGATTGAGAGTTTGACAGATGGGTCTCAGAAGGTAATGCACCTCCCCACCCCCAGCCAGGTTCAAGTTTAAAAGAACTGTAAACTGGAAAAGGGAGAGAAACCTCAAATATAATTAAATTTTTACTTTATTTATTTATTTGCTTTTATATACCGACATTCGTTGGTGTACATCACATCGGTTCACATTATAACAGGATGGTAGCAAGACGGCGGGTCATGCTATTTTACATTGTAACATTAACTTATGCGTAGGAACAGTTTTAAACGGAACATAAAGGAACATGGGGACCGTACTGTGTACATGGCAACAATTTAGAAATACTTTATAAATGGGGATTTTATACATTACTTATTAACATTGCAATCTTTATAAGTAAATTAAACATAGTAACCTATATACAATGAGGCTTTCTTGTGGTGTCTGTGGGACAGAGGAGAGGGGGGGGGGAGGAGGAGTTAGGTCGCAAGTTGGTAGGCTTTCTGGAACAGCCATGTTTTCAGATGTTTTTTGAATGTTTGGAGGGAAGGTTCCAGTCTGAGGTGGGAGGGTAGCTGGTTCCAGGGGGTTGGACCTGCTACTGTGAAAGAGCGTTGTCTAGTAGAAGTCAGGTTGGCATGTTTTGTATGTGGAATGGTCAGGAGAACTGTGTTTTGGGAGCGCAGGCATTTCTGGCTATGACGTAGTTGGGGAGGGTTTTTGGTCCATTTGATTTTTTGGTTGTTGATGGTTTTGTGAAGTATGGTGAGGGTTTTGTATTGAGATCTGTGTGATATGGGGAGCCAGTGTAGAGCTTTTAGGGTAGGGGTGATGAGTGAGGTTCGGTTGGTGTTTGTGAGGGATCTGGCTGCAGCGTTTTGGAGGAACTGAAGTGGTTTTGTGGTGGTGGCGGGCAGACCGAGGAGGAGGGAATTACAGTAGTCTAGCTTGGATAGTATGAGGGTTTGGAGTACTGTGCGGTAGTCGTGGTGGAATAGGAGTGGTTTGAGTTTCTTGAGGATTTTTAGTTTGTAGAAACCTTCTTTGATTGTCAGGTTGATGTGTTTCTTCAAGTTGAGGTTTGAGTCAAGGTGGATGCCTAGGTCTCTGACCTCGTTGGAAAGTGTGGTGAGTGGCTGGTTGGAGGTGCTGACTTTGCTAGCGTTGGATGTGTTTTTGTTTGATAAGTAAAGGATTTCGGGTTTTTTGTGGTTGAGGGTGAGTGATATCTGCGTGAGGAGATTTGATATTTGGAGGGAGAGAGAGGTCCAGAGGGTGATGGTGTTAGGTATGCTTTCTTTGATGGGGAGAAGAATCTGGACGTCGTCTGCGTAGATGAAGAATGTGAGGTCCAGACTAGAGAGGAGTTTACAGATTCATGAATTCATGAATTTGCTGCTTGGGAAGTACGGAATACTACACCTCGGTCACATATGCAGACTGCAAACAGACTCTCACTAAATGCAGAAGAAGTGACCAGAAATAGAAAGATGCAGGCAAAACTGAACAGCAAAGTCTGTATGCAATCCAGAAACCTGTGCAAAATACAAAGAGATCAGAGAGGCTGTTTCCCCAAACTGAAAGAGAAAATCAAAGATTTCCTACAAAGGAATGAGCAGAACAAAATTCTGTATAATGGTGGGGAAAGAAAAGAAACAGCGGCTACAGCAGCATCCTGCCACCAGGCCAGGAAGGAAACCTGCCCAGAGACCATAGGGACCAGCACCAGAACCTGGAAATAGTTCTTATTATCCTTTCTCTACCCTGGAATATTATTTTTACTAGTCTCAGTATTTCGTAAATTTCTTTCCATTTATTTGAGATCATTTTATATATTAAAGTGATCTCAGTCTGAATTCTGGTTTGAATTTGCCTGCAGGTTCGCCATCAATGGTCAGGCTACTGGCTGGTGCAGCCAAGGCTGCCAGGGGATTGTGGACACAGGAACCTCTCTCCTCACCGTCCCTGAACAGTACATGGATGATCTGTTAGCGTCTATTGGAGCAGAGAAGAACGAGAGTGGTGAGGTAGGTCTGGTGGACACTGCTTGAGAGGGGGGTCTACAGCGCTTTAGAAGGACGAGGTGGAAGGATGGGCAGGTGGGATGTAGGAGTCACGTCTGATAAAGAGAGAGTCTGCATGAAGCCTCTTTTCCATCATCACAGAGCGTGCTGATGTGTAGTGAGATCCAGACCATGCCCACCATCAGCTTCACCATCAATGGTGCCTCCCTCCCTTTAACACCATCTGCCTACGTTCTGCAGGTAAGGATTTGTATCACACCATATCGTAAAAGTATTTACACATCAGCTCTAAACTGAAGGCTCCTGAAAAGTGAGTGTGGCCAGGACAGGAAAAGGAAGTTAAGAACCTGACACTGACCTTCAGCTGCTCTGGCACTACTAGATCCTCCTTCCCTCCCTCCTTCCCAGGAGATAGAAAATTAAAGCCCTCCTGGTCTTCCCACTGCATCCCAGCCAAATGTACAAGTCGGGTGGGAGGAGCAACTCCCTCCAGCCCCTCCTCTGCTATCCTCCCTCCCAAACTCTTGCCTCCTACCAGCCTGGCATCCCCTCTTGCTCTGTCTGCTCTTGCAGCTTTTGAGAAGGGTGCCCGTGTATTCTGCCTCTCTCCTAGGCTTTGCTTCCACATTGTAATTCATTATTTGTTTAAACAGAGCAATGGGACCTGCTTTCTTGGTATCTCATCCACTTATGTGCCATCGCAGAACGGGCAGCCCCTCTGGATCCTGGGTGATGTCTTTCTTCGGGAGTATTACACCATCTTTGATTTTGGGAACAATCAAATTGGCTTTGCTGCAGCAGTTTAGACCTTTTGCATTTGCTTCAGTTCAAAGCTGATTTACTTTTGAAAGACAAACCATCTGCCCTTATTGCATTTTCACTTCAAAGTCATGATGAAATTAGCATGTAAGCTCGCTGGGGCAGGAAGTCAAAGTACCTGTATGTAATTTGATATTCAAGGGCATATAAACGCTGGAATAATAATAATGAGATTCTCTAGATTGTTGCAAATAAGTCTTTTTTCTGACTTAAGGCTATCGAAAGACTTTTAGTTTCAGGAAGTGAACATCAAAATAGAATTTATCCTCTGTTAAGTGCCCCATTACTGTTGCATTATTAATTAGATCTGTGTGTATTTCTGTATGAAACAGGTGGCAGCCCAGTAGGTAATGGTACACTTATGTGTGATGATCTAAAGCTGCATCTCGGTGTCCTCCAGGCTACATTTTCAGCACTGCGTTAACTCCAGACTCTCCTGGAAACTGTCCTGCTGGCTGAGTGATAGCTTCCCACTTCAATTCCCGGATCGCTGGGGGTTAGGGATGCTGCAGAGGCAGCACTTATAACCCCTGGGGGAGTGAGTCAGCATGGGAGCTGGGTTCCTGGCAGGAGCTCCAGTGCATGGCTGCTGGCCTCAGAATCACTGTTGCAAGAAGCACGAGTGGGTTTGATGGAGAAGTCTACGAAACTAGGGAAAAGTCTCCTCTTAGCTGTGGATAAAGACTCATGGCACCAGATCTCAGCCCTGGTTCTGATCCAAATGAAACAAAAAAAAGAGAAAGGAGAAACTGCCCAGCTACAACTTATGGCAGTACCTCACACTTTAAGGAGCCTTCTTCTGTGAACTTCATCCCTCGAACCCTAGATGTGATTTGCCTGCCAGGGTGGTCAGCGCCTTCCTCCATTACCTTGTTTAAGGGCACTTCCCTCATGACAGACTTCTCAGAAAATTGAGAGTTAATGGGATAGGAGGCAGTGTCATATTAGCAGGAAACAGAGGGAGGGCTAAACGATCAGTTTTCCAAATGGAGAAAGGTTCCTAGTGGAGTAGCACTGGGATCTGTGCTGTTTAACATGTTCATGCGTGATCTGGAGAAAGGAACAGTGAGTGAGGGGATGAAATCTGCAGATGACACAAAATTATTCAAATGTATTAAAACAAAAGCAGATTGTGAGGAACTGCAGAAGGAAGCTAACCAATTTGGCAGTGCAATAATAATGGGAGATTTCAATTACCCCAATACTGACTGGGTAAATGTAACATCAGGACTTGCTAGAGACATAAAGTTCCCAGATGTAATAAATGATTGCTTCATGGAGCAATTGGTTCAGGAACCAATGAGAGAGGGAGCAATTTTAGATTTAATTCTTAGTGGAACGCAAGATTTGGTGAGAGAGGTGGTGGGGCATTTGGCAATAGTGATCATAACATGATCAAAAAATGGTTTTTTAATTTTTTATTTATGCAATTTCAGATATATTATTACGTCATATATCAAAGGTATAAGAGGTCCATTATAAGAACATAAGAACATAAGAAATTGCCATGCTGGGTCAGGCCAAGGGTCCATCAAGCCCAGCATCCTGTTTATAACATCTCAAACCCAGCATCCTGTTTATAATATCTCAAAAAGGAAAACAATTTAAATGATTAGAATTAAACATAGATCTCTAAACTTTTAGGAAATCATGGGACCAAGAGGTACATTCAGGTAATTAAGGAGCTCAAAATCTAATTTATATCCAATATAAAAGGCATAAGCCATCACAAGACACATTCCCCCCTACTATATATTATAGCACTTCATCCCCTCCCATCTAGGAAAGCCCTTAATTGATCTGATTCAAAAAAGATGTATTTTTCTTGTTGGAATTTTATAAAACATTTACAAGGATATCTTAGCTGCATACTGGCTCCCCTATTTACCACCTCAGCTCTCATGAGTAGAAACGTTCTCCTTCGCTCCTGTGTGGAGCGGACAATGTCGGGGTATATCCAAACACTTTGTCCATGATACTGGGTAGCTCTGTTTCTAAAGAAGAAGGCAAAGGTGTAGCCAGTAATGTGCCCTTGTTTTGATTTCCATTTGCAAGGACATCTCAATCAACTCGGAGACATTCAATGATGATTGTTCTTGGATTTCCTCAGAGCCCCTTAAAGGCAAACTCTTCTTTGAAACAGAGAAGGCTTTGGAAACAACAGGGGTTATTTCCTTAGGAATCTTTAAGCAATCATTCAAATATTCGTAGATTCAAATAGCGAAGAGTATTCGCTATATTTTCAAACTTCCTCTCATTATTAATCTCAGATTTTATTAAATTACTCTGGATATTTTCAACTGTTGTAATCTTTTCCTCCAGCTTCACTATTTTCTCTTGATGTGTATTCATTATTTTTCCAGTATTTAAACCTCTTTTATTCAATTCTAGAAATGCTTGTGTTAAAGTAGTGTTAGCTGATTCAATAGACTTCAAAACTTTCCACAAAGTATCCAAAGTCACAACTGGGGGTTTTTGTAACGAAAATACATTTTGAGACTGCAATGTTACCAGGTCTTGAAGTGCTGTATCAGCTTCGATGTCCTGTGCCAGTTCAATCGTTTGGGGTTCAAATGTGGAGGTAACCCCTCTCTCCATTACTCCTCCACCTCCGGTCGCCAGCCCACCGCTTTCTCCGTCAGACTCAATGGGAGGCTGCTCTCTCCTCCTCAGCACCAGATCACACGTTGTTTGCTAGTGATCTGGTGTCTCGGGTGCCCCCGGGCTGAGCAAGATCTCGTCGGCCACAGAGAGTGTTCCGAGCTCCTGGGACTCTCTCCCAGCGGCCCTCGCCTCTGGCAGTTTCGGGGTGGATTTGTAGAAGCTCTCAGTCTTCAATTGTTGAAATCCTTCTTCCTTTGTGGTAACATTTTCTTTAAGTCGCGCTTTTCGCTTTGTATTTATTTAATTTATTTATTAACTTTTTTATACCGACATTCGTGGGAAACATCACGCCGGTTTACATCATAACTGAAGAAAGGCAGGAAAATACAAAAAACAGGGGCAGGGGGGAGGGGAGCAGCAAGGAAAATAGAGGCGAAAGCGTCAGCAGCAGAAGGAGGCAGCAGGAAGGCAAGAGGTATGTGGCATGTCGAGATAATCTGAAGTAGTTCAGAGGTAATTTCGAAAAAGCAACAATAGGTATTACGAGAGCTCCTTACACAGGCCTCATGTGGCGGCTATCTTGGTCCAAAGTGAATATGATCAAATTTTAACTAATAACTGGAAGGGGGACAATAAGTAAATCTGCAGCTCTAACACTAAATTTTCAAAAGGGAAACTTTGATAAAATGAGGAAAATAGTTAGAAAAAAACTGAAAGGTGCAGCTGCAAAGGTTAAAAGTGTTCAACAGGCATGGACATTGTTTAAAAATACAATCTTAGAGGCGCAGTCCATATGTATTCCACACATTAAGAAAGGTGGAAGGAAGGCAAAACGATTACCGGCATGGTTAAAAGGTGAGGTGAAAGAGGCTATTTTAGCCAAAAAAAACATCCTTCAAAAATTGGAAGAAGGATCCATCTGAAAAAAATAGGATAAAGCATAAGCATTGTCAAGTTAAGTGTAAAACATTGATAAGACAGGTGAAGAGAGAATTTGAAATGAAGTTGACCATAGAGGCAAAAACTCATAATAAAAACTTTTTAAAATATATCCAAAGCAAGAAACCTGTGAGGGAGTCGGTTGGACCATTAGATGACAGAGGGGTTAAAGGGGCTCTTAGGGAAGATAAGGCCATTGCAGAAAGACTAAATGAATTCTTTGCTTCTGTGTTTACTAATGAGGATGTTGGGGAGATACCAGTTCCGGAGATGGTTTTCAAGGGTGATGAGTCAGACGAACTGAACCAAATCACTCTAAATCTGGAAGATGTAGTAGACCAGATTGACAAACTAAAGAGTAGCAAATCACCTGGACCAGACGGCATGCATCCTAGGGTACTGAAGGAACTAAAAAATGAAATTTCTGATCTATTAGTTAAAATTTGTAATCTATCATTAAAATCATCTATTGTACCTGAAGACTGGAGGGTGGCCGATGTAACCCCAATATTTAAAAGAGGCTCCAGGGGGTAATCCAGGAAACTATAGACCAATGAGCCTGACTTCAGTGCCAGGAAAAATAGTGGAAACTATTCTCAAGATCAAAATCGTAGAGCATATAGAAAGACATGATTTAATGGAACACAGTCAACATGGATTTACTCAAGGGAAGTCTTGCCTAACAATTCTGCTTCATTTTTTTGAAGGGGTTAATAAACATGTGGATAAAGGTGAACCGGTAGATGTAGTGTATTTGGATTTTCAGAACGGGTTTGACAAAGTCCCCCATGAGAGGCTTCTAAGAAAACTAAAAAGTCATGGGATAGGAGGCAATGTCCTTTTGTGGATTACAAACTGGTTAAAAGACAGGAAACAGAGAGTAGGATTAAATGGTCAATTTTCTCAGTGGAAAAGGGTAAACAGTGGAGTGCCTCAAGGATCTGTACTTGGACTGGTGCTTTTCAATATATTTATAAATGATCTAGAAAGGAATACGACAAGTGAGGTTATCAAATTTGCGGATGATACAAAATTACATTACATTACAGGAGGATCTTGCAAGACTGGAAGATTTGGGCATGCAAATGGCAGATGAAATTTAATGTGGACAAGTGCAAGGTGGTGCATATAGGGAAAAATAACCCTAGCTGTAGTTACACGATGTTAGGTTCCATATTAGGAACTACCACCCAGGAAAAAGATCTAGGCATCATAGTGGATAATACTTTGAAATCGTCGGCTCAGTGTGCTGCAGCAGTCAAAAAAGCAAACAGAATGTTAGGAATTATTAGGAAGGGAATGTTTAATAAAATGGAAAATGTCATATAGTCTCTGTATAACTCCATGGTGAGACCACACCTTGAATACTGTGTACAATTCTGGTCACTGCATCTCAAAAAAGATATAGTTGCAATGGAGAAGATACAGAGAAGGGCAACCAAAATGATAAAGGGGATAGAACAGCTCCCCTATGAGGAAATACTAAAGAGGTTAGGGCTGTTCGGCTTGGAGAAGAGACGGCTGAGGGGGGATATGATAGAGGTCTTGAATGAGTAGATGTGAATCGGTTATTTACACTTTTGGATAATAGAAGGACTAGGGGGCATTCCATGAAGTTAGCAAGTAGCACATTTAAGACTAATTGGAGAAAATTCTTTTTCACTCAACACACAATTAAGCTTTGGAATTTGTTACCAGAGGATGTTGTTAGTGCAGTTAGTGTAGCTGGGTTCAAAAAAGGTCTGGAAACAAACAGTCTAACTTCAGTTAGTCAGCCTGAGTGACTCACTGCTCCCTTGATTAACAAATGTTGGTCCCTATTCAAACCCAATCACACTACCTCAACACCTTTCCAAGGTGAGTAACTGAGCTGAACTATTCAACTTTTTTACTTAGGTATACACTGCTCCTAGCTTATTTCTAGCTTTTGGCTACTTTTTGGGTTGGGTTTTGTTTTTTTTGTGGGGGTTTTTTTTTTCCAATACAAGCACTCAGTTAGTATTAAATACAAACACTCAGTTCTTTAAAAGTCTGGAGAACACTCAGTTCTGCAGACTTTTAAAAATAAACACACTACCTACTGCTACCTTATTGACTGACTAAAAATACAGTCTAACTTGTTTATTCACTGCCTACCTACTGCTACCTTATTGACTGACTATTTAAAAACTGTTTATTCACAGCCTTTCTGACTATTAAAGGCACAAACACACTAAATAATATTCCCAAATAGTTAACTTTGCCCCAATACTTTTAAAAAAGACAATGTCCCAAGTAAAAACTTACTGATTCCTTTCAGCTACCAGCAAGGTGATCCTCTCCTCTCAGTGTTCCCACTGGAATGTGGGTTACTGAGCTCTTTCCTTTTAATTTATAATGTGCTTCTAAGGTAAATTAGTGCACAACTGCTAAGAAAAATGTATACTTTGTAAACCGTTATGATGGCTCTACCGAATGACAGTATATAAAACTCAATAAATAAATAAATAAACCAGGATCTCTCAACTGCACACAGAAGAAAGGTATCAGGTTTCTTTGCTCCCAACTTAACCTCACAGATTTTTGGTGACTCTTACATCCCGAAGAAAAGGATTATACACGCATGTCTCCAGATCCCACCTCTCACTCTCGAGGATTGACTATATTTTATCTTTATAAGATATGTTCGTAAAAATTCAAACCACAGACATAGAAACTTTAGTGATTTCTGATCATGCCCCAGTAACTATGTTGCTAAGATTAAGATCAGGCCTTACCCCACCACCAAGGTGGAGATTCCCGGCATATCTTAAAGATGATGTATCCTTCCACACATTTCTCAAAGATAAATGGACATCTTTCATGGCCACTAACCAACAACACGCCGGGGAACCCCAACTGTTTTGGGAAACTGGAAAAGCAGTGGTATGAGGGGAAATAATAGCTTACATACATGCCCGCACCAAACAATTAAACAAGGACATCCTATACTTGGAAGGGGAACTAAAAAAGACAAACATGACCTCAACCAAGCACCCACTATCGAAAACAGAAAACCTTTTTACCAGTACTTAAACCGTTTAAACACACTCCTCAATTTTCGAGCCCAATACACTTTACATCAAGGAGAAACGCTTTTATTTAAATATGGGGATAAACCGGGAAAATTAATGGCAAACCTCGTCTGATCTGCAAAGCAGAAATCCCACATCCTCCAGATGAAAACAAAAAATGGTGTCATTACTACAAAGCAATCGGATATCAGAGAATCCCTACGTAGCTTTTACGACGAGCTTTACACAAAGGAATAGGATGCAGCGGAGGAAGACGAGAAAACCTTTTTCCAAGGCCTCCAATTACAGAAGCTTTCAGACTCCCAAAATGCGTTTTTAAATAGGCCTATTCAGCCCATTGAGGTGCTGCAGGCGATAAACTCTACGTAGTCCGGTAAATCCCCAGGACCCGATGAGTTCTCCTACGATTTTTATAAAATTCTTAGCGCACATCTGGCTGCCCCATTGACCAACTTTTACATTGCAGGTTTGGAGCGGCAAAATTTCCCAGACTCTTTTAATCTCGCTTATATTACCGTCTTACCTAAACCGGGCAAAGACTCCTTATTGCCAGCCTCATACAAGCCAATCTCGCTTCTGAACTGCGACTTAAAGATTTTAGCCAAAGTACTAGCGGAACAGCTAAATATAATTCTCCCTTCTTTGATTTCTTTGGCCCAGGTAGGTTTTGTCAAAGGGAGGAAACCAAATGTAAATATTGTCAAACTCATCTCTGCTTACACCATTTGTCAATCTCAAAACATCCCAGCCTTGGCTATTGGGTTTGACTCAGAGAAAGCATTTGACAGGGTGTCATGGGCATACCTATTCAAGGTACTCGGCAGATTTGGATTTAGGGGTGAATTCTTACGGTACATTCAACTATTGTACCATTGTCCCATCTCCCAAATAGTCTCTAATGGTTTCCTGTCAGGGGCGGTACACATCCAGAGAGGAGTTCGTCAAGGCTTCCCACTCTCACCACTTCTCTATATTCTCTCAATTGACCCCTTATTACAATGATTGGAAGCATCTATGGCAGTAAAGGGATTTGGGGGCCCAAAATATATTTTCAAGGTGGCGGCATTTGCTGATGATGTGTTAGTCTTTTTAACTGATCCCTGCAGCCCTTTCCATACAACATCATTTTGGACGGTTTGCAGGGTTAAAAATTAACAAAGATAAATCAGAAGCCATGGATGTGACAGGCACAGTACAGCCTACCTGGCAAGGGAGTTTTCTTTTAAAGTGGGTAACCAATGATCTTAAATATTTAGGAATTAAAATCCCCCTAAATATACAAAAAATCTATCAGGTTAACATAAAATCCCTAATGCAGCATTCCATCGCTGTTCTAGCCCGCTGGCAATCACTGCCATTATCGCTTATGGGTCGAGTACAATTATTATTCAAAATGATAATACTTCCTAAGTGGTTGTATCTCATGCAGATGGTTCCCCTGAGGTTCAAACAACGAGATCTCAAAGTTCTCAATAAAGCGTTGCGGCTGCATTTGTGGCAGGGTAAGCGCGCACGGATTCCTCTTTCAGTGTTGATTAGACCATTAGAAGAGGGTGGAATAGGTTTGCCGAATCTCAGTCTTTATAATTTAGCGTGCTGCCTTCGCTATACTCAAGACTGGCTACTAGCACAATCACATGTTACGCCCCATAGGATGTTGTTAGAATGGTATGGAGTGGCATCATTAAATCCTTTTCTCCATACCCCCACTAAATTCATACCGCGGCACTTAAAGAATCATCTTTTATTAATAATATATATATTTTGGGCCCCCAAATCCCTTTACTGCCATAGATGCTTCCAATCATTGTAATAAGGGGTCAATTGAGAGAATATAGAGAAGTGGTGAGAGTGGGAAGCCTTGACGAACTCCTCTCTGGATGTGTACCGCCCCTGACAGGAAACCATTAGAGACTACTTGCCGGCACGCTTGGTTAAAGTTGTGCAATTACAGGCAGTATAAGACACGGTTGACATCACTGCTTACTATAGCACATAATCCCCTCTTCATTCCCGGATCCGATAATAGTGTTTTTTTTGATATGGCAGAAACATGGCCTAATAATCATATACTAATTGTATGACCCCAAAACAGAGAAATTGCTAACGCCAGTAGAGTTGCAGATTAATTTCCAGCTGCCCACGCTCGACCACTTTGCTATACTTCAAGTTAGGCACTTCCTCCGCAGTAATCTTTCTGGATTAACAAATTTACAGATGGCTAAAAGAATCTGCGAGATTCTGAAAGCCGAAGGAACTGCTTGCCCACCACTATCGGCCTTTCATAGAGAACTCACTAAATACACTGAAATGCAGTCCTTGCACCAATTGCATACTAAATGGTCCGAATGGCCCTCCTTTAAAGTACCATGTCATGATTTCAAACTCATTTTCGCCACTCTTTCAACCATCTCAGAGAATGTCTTTTTAAAAGAATCTTACTATAAATTTTTATGGCAGATCTACATTCCGCAGTCCAAAGCATTTGTTATGAAAATCACAGAATCCCCAAAATGCGTGAAATGTAAGGTGCAGGAAGGAACATTTACACATTCCTTTTGGGAATGTCCAGTTATACTCGCTTTTTGGGAAGCGCTTCAACGGAAATGCGCTCAACTACTACATGTGACTTTACCCTTAAACCCCAATTTATGGCTATTTGGGACACTGACTGAACAAGATAGACTATTAACAAAACCCAATCTCTTATTTCTACGCAAAGCGGGTTTGATTGGATGCAAAGTTATTCTCTCGCACTGGACCACAGCTCATAGCCCAGATAAAGAACAGTGGTTCTCTGATTTGCTTCGTTTATTCTCCTTTGAATATGTAGTGGCCCAAACATCGTCTTTTAAGAAGCACACTTTACATCAACAGACATGGGAAGCTTTTTCACTATTCATCTCCCCTTCTACAACTTTACCTACGGACAGGTAGAGCCACTCATTTTGATCACCTATAGTGGATGTTCTATAGACTTGAAGGACCACGTAGATAGGTAGGCCTACACCTAGGGGCAGATTTTCAAAGGGGTACATGCGTAAGATACGTGCATACCACCCGAAAACCTGCCCCAAGTTCCCCCTGTGCGCGCTGAGCCTATATTAAATAGGCTCGGCGGCGCGCGCAAGCCCCGAGACGCCGTGTTGGGCGTGTCGCGGCAGCGCGGCATTTGGGGGCAGGGTCGTGGACGTGGTTCTGGCCTGGGGGCATTTCGGGGGTGTGGCTGAGGCCTCCAAAACTGCTCCCGGGCCGGGGAATCACATTCCGGCGGCCGGCCTGGTGTGCGCAAGTTACGCCTGCCTTGGGCAGGCGTAACTTGTCCAATAAAGGTAGGGGGGGTTAGATAGGGCTGGGGGGGGTGGGTTAGGTAGGGGAAGGAAGGGGAAGGTGCAGGGGAGTGGGAGGGAACGGAGGCAGGCAGCGCGGCTCAGCGCGCGCAGGCTGCCGATTTTGCGCAGCCTTGCGCGTGCCGATCCCGGATTTTAAAAGATACGCGTGGCTACGCGCGTATCTATTAAAATCCGGCGTACTTTTGTTTGCGTCGGTCGCACGAACAAAAGTACACGTGGGCACAGTTTTTTTAAATCTACCCCTTAATGTATAGCTGATCTGCAAATGGAAGGGGGAGAACCCACCTTCTCTAGGTCTGGAATACTCTCCTAGTGCTGGCGCGTGAACAGCTGGCAAACTTACTTCCCACCACATAGATTAGAGACGGGCACTACTAAAGTGGTTAAACTGGTTAAATGTGTTTTCGAGAGCTTACGGTTCCAATTATCTCAGACAGAACACACCATCCTTAATCATTTATCTTGTCCCTAGTTTCTGGCATTCCAATACAATATAGTTACTCGTATGGTCCTTATTTGGAGAGAGGGGAGGGGGGGAAGGGGGGAGGGCATAACTATGGGTAAGGGATACAGTGAAGATAACTGCCTGCTCTATATTCTTTAATGGATTTACCAAATGATATATCATAAGGCTTCCTTTTTAACAATGCTCAATAGATCCAATTCTTTGTTTAGTGAAGGCAGCTACCAAGCGGCTCAGAATGGGTACACTATGCAGACAAGTAGTTATTTGATTCTTTGAGTGTTTGATTGTTTACTTGTTGGTTGTCTTATCTTCTTGTATCTTCACAAAACAAAATTCAATAAATATATTATCAAAAAAAAATTTCATTTATTCATTCTATTCATTTACCATCAAAGTCAACTGTGGAAGCAATGCATGCTATTTTGGGCTACCAAATAGTGGTTTTCTAATCATTTCTAATAAAACTTGTGGGTAGACTTCACCAGAAGGATGAAGGACACTCCAATGTGCCAAGTCTATGTCAACATGACACCAAAAGTAGCCTGAATAGCCCAAGGAATCATACATCTGTTAGGCTAACTGGCACTTGCTCTAAAGTCTTTTCTGTCTTAGATCTTGAATTGTTGAATAATATCAAATGGTCTTTGTGTTAGTACTGTTGATTATATGAGGTTTTAAAAGGCATTGAAAACCTTTTTTTCTCTGAAGCTTTTAATTAATGTTTGTATATTTTGTTTTATCTGACTATGTATTTTATGGTGATTTTTTTGCACTGTATGTTTTATTGGGGATTTTGGCTGTAATCTGCATTGATGCTCTGTGAATTGCAGATATAAATCTGTGAAATAAATAATAATAAATAATGAGGCAAAATGGTGCCAGCGGTGGGAAGAGTTCTCCAAGGCACTGTGAGAGGAGCAAAGCAGCAGCAAGAGTGGCCAGAATACCCCAAAGCTTCAAAAGAGGGGAAAAGCAACACCAAATGTGGCCTGAACAGCTCCAGGCACCATGAAGGGGGAATGAAGCACCTAAAGTTGCAGCAAAAACCTCAAGGCACTGGCAAAGGGTCAAAGCATAAGAAAAAGTGGCACGAAGACTCCAAAGCACTATGAGAGGCACACAGCAGTCACCCACAGTGGCAAGAACACCCCAAGGCTCCAAATGCATAGCAAAGAGCCCCAACCAAATTGGTACAAAACCCTAGGCAGGGAGAAACAAAGGAAATCCCTGGAGGAAGGCTGATGCAGTTTCTGTAGGGCATCATTTGAGGAAGGGGCTGGTGATTCAGACATGGAGATGGTCTTCTACTTTGCTGGAGTATAATCTCAGGCCTGCCATTATCATTTGCTTCCTTCACTTCCTCACTGAATGCTAAGATGCTATTAACTAGAGGCCCCAAATTCTCTTCAGCAATCAGCTGTTTAATATCCTCTTATTAAGGGAATCCAAGACACAATTCTTCTTCTGAATCAGTTTTTTAAATACTGCTTCCATTACCTCAGAAGCACTAATCATGGAGAAATGAAGTGCTGATTTTGGATGTTGTACTTCTTCTGCCTCTATCCTTACCCCTACCCTACTAAAACCAGCCTCTCCTGCTTTTTGCCATTCCTCCAAAGCAAGAGGAAGAGGAACAAGTTTATAGATGTACTGAGCTTCTCACCAGTGCCACTCATACTCAATCAAGTTGACAGACTGAGTTCACTTCAGTGCTTAGCAAGCACTGCCAAGCAGAGTTAGCAGCTAGCCAGTGGCACAAACTCAATGCTGTCTGGCAATGCTTCAAAGTATGTGCAAAATTCTCTTACACACACACACACACAAACACACACACATACACAGTGTATGCATATGCAATGCTGACTGACTCTATTTCCATGCACAAAAAAACTGTCAGAGAAGAAATTGATAAGTCTGGCAAGGCTGCTCTTCAATCTATCTCTGTAATCTGCACTATAAGCAATGCCCTGCCACTGTGCAGAGTCAGACAGAGACAAAAAACCCCACTGCTATTTGTTCACTGCTTCTCTATCTCCATTGCCATGAACCAGTGAACAGACAGATGCATTACCTGAATCTCTCTCTCAAAGTGAGCTTACTGTGACTGTGGCAGTGAAGATAACAAAATGCCCTTTGCCAATGCCAAAATTCTTCTCTCTCTTTCTTTTTAAACCTTTTCTTTCAATTTAACAAAAAGACGTGCTTTCCCTGTGAAATACAACTTAGAAAAAAAAAATTTTTTTCACATTCACAGACCTTTTAGTGGGAGGATGTCAGCTTCACTTGATTACTTGATCCAGATGCCACTTACTGGCTACATTTAAAAAATACTTCATCTTGGTTGGTCCTGCATTCTGTCCACTTGCCTACTTCTCCCATGTCAGATCCATTTAGACTACCTCATAGGCATTGAGTCAGCTTCAGGAGAAAATTCCCTGTCTCACTGAAACACTTTTACATGGGACATAGGCTTGAATGGGAAACAAGCAAACAAAATTAAAACTTTTGTTTATATTTGTGGGCAGCCTCCATTCATTTTGCAGGGCCAATAATGAAAGAAAAGTGGTTTTATTTGTATCATTTTACAGATTTGTTTCAAATGAATGCACATCTCTGCTGTGAAGTGTCTGGGAGTCCTGTTAGACTCTATGCTTTCTGGACACAATCACATATAGTTTGTTTCTCCCTTTTTATTTATAGATCTGTAAATTAAAAATTGTATTTTTTTGGAAGAAAGGGATCTTAAAATGGTTATACATGCTTTGGTGGACTACTGTAACATTCTTTACCAGGAGCTGTCTAGTGTGAGATTTAAAAGGCTTCAATAGCTCAAGAATACAGCACTGAGTTTATTGGCAGGACCGAAGGGTGGGGATCACATTATCCCTGTGCTGTATAGATTGGGAGGACTGAAGGGTTAGCAATACATTGCCTTTGTGCAGTATAGATTGATGGGACTGAAGGATGAGGATCACATTACCCCTGTGCTGTATAGATTGATGGGTTTGAAGGGTGAGGATCACATTACTCCTGTGCTGTATAGATTGGGAGGAGTGAAGGGTGAGGATCACATTACCCCTGTGCTGTATAGATTGGGAGGACTGAAGGATGGGGATCACATTATCCCTGTGCTGTATAGATTGGGAGGACTGAAGGGTGAGGATCACATTACCCCTGTGCTGTATAGATTGATGGGTTTGAAGGGTGAGGATCACATTACTCCTGTGCTGTATAGATTGGGAGGAGTGAAGGGTGAGGATCACATTACCCCTGTGCTGTATAGATTGGGAGGACTGAAGGGTGAGGATCACATTACCCCTGTGCTGTATAGATTGATGGGACTGTAGGAAAGGGATCACATTACCCCTGTGTTGTATAGATTGGTGGGACTGTAGGGAAGGGATCACATTACCCCTGTGTTGTATAGATTGGTGGGACTGTAGGGAAGGGATCACAATACCCCTGTGCTGTATAGATTGGTGGGACTGTAGGGAAGGGATCACATTACCCCTGTGATGTATGGATTGCCAGGACTGAAGAGGGGTGATAACATTGTCGCTGTGCTGTACAGATTGCATCAGTTGCGATTATGTGTATTATGTCATGTGTTTGTATTGGGCAGAAGATTTATGTGAGGAAGGTGAGGACTATGTGGATATATCAAGGATAATTTAGTAAAGTAGAAGACAACAGATATTTGAGCTTAGCTCTCACCTACTGGAATAACTGTCTTCTATCCATTACTAATCTTCTCAACAGCTTAAACTTGGTCCTCAACGCCTCAAAGACGGAACTTCTCTTCATCTCTTCAAATGAAAACAATCTTCCTCCACCTTCACCGCACAATGCTCACATCACCTGTACGCACGTTAGAGACCTTGGGGTAATAATAGACAATCGTCTAAACCTTAAAAAAATGGTCAACACAACTACCAAAGACAGTTTCTTCAGACTACAGGTTTTGAAACGACTGAGACCACTCTTATTTTTCCAAGACTTCAGGACAGTCCTCCAGGCTCTTCTGTTCGCCAAAATAGATTACTGCAGTGCCCTCTTTCTAGGCCTCCCTAAATCTACCACCAAACCACTGCAGATGTTACAAAATGCGGCAGCGAGACTGCTGACCAACACCAGCCGCGGTGAACACATCTCCCCCGTCCTCAGAAACCTACATTGGTTACCAGTAAATTTCAGAATCCTGTACAAATCTATTACCCTAATACACAAAACCATCCATCAGCAACTCCAACTCGACCTGGATATCCCTTTCAAACTCCACTCCTCTAACAGACCAACGAGAGATATCCACAAAGGCACTCTGAAATTTCCCCCTACTAAAGCCACTCGCCTCTCTACGACCAAAGACAGAGCTTTTTCAATTGCAGGCCCAGCTATCTGGAACAATATCCCAGCAAATCTCAGATTGGAACCCTGCCTCTTAACCTTCAGAAAAAGACTAAAGACGTGGCTCTTTCACCAAGCCTTCCCAGATCCACCGGATAATCACTAGTTTGAGCCTCACTTCTTACAAGGACCTTGACACACTTCCTCCTGAACAATGGACACTGGCATTTCCTGGTTAAAGCATATGCTCTAACCCGTTAAATTATTCGTATCATGTTATATTTATTCTACCTGCCTCTATCTTCCTTCCAGCTTGTCTTTAAGCCTCCAAGTTTTCCATACCTTGTTGATTGTAACTTTGACTTATTCCTTTTCCTTTGTTATCTATTATTTACCAGAATTGTTACCTCAGTTTTACCCTTTGTTAAAATGTAAACCGATCCGATATGGTTATCTACTATGAAGGTCGGTATAGAAAACTGCTAAATAAATAAATAAATAAATAAATTAACCACTTGTAGCAGATTTCTTTCCAATAACACACAAAAATGAGACATTTGCTGTCAAGCAGTTTATTTCTTTGCAGCTGTGCTTAGGAACCAAGAATTCCTTCTCTGGAGTGTTCAGAAGAGAATATAAGTGTGCGGAGAGACATGAATCAATGGGTCATGCAACAGGAACACTGCACTGTGACCTTAACAAGAGACTGAGAACTGTTAGGCTCCTGTGCGGAACGATTCGTTGATCTAAGCTACCATGGCAAAGCCAACCTGGTTATTGCCAACATCGTAGACAGAGTAATATTCCCTGAGGAAGACGTCACCCAGGATCCAGAGGGGCTGTCCATTCTGGGAGGGCAGGTAAGTTGGTGAGATCCCAACCGAGCAGTAACCATTGCTCTGGAAAAGCAAAAATAAGATCTTGGATTAAAACCTCCTGCTCTTACGTTAAAGAGTAAGGGGAGAACTAGAAGGCTGGTTATGGACACAGCAAACCACGAGCTGTCAATGAAGGTAACAGGCAGAGGAAAGAATGATACACGCAGATATTAAAGAAACAGAGTGCCAAAGGAGCTTATGATTATTCAGAGATGTTCAATTACCACACCCACTCTCAGAGTACGACAAGCAAGGTCTGCACTTTCACACCAGAAATCAAACATCGCTATTTTAGACCCATGAAACCGATTTTGTTTTGCAGAACTGAAGGGCCTCTCCCTCCCCTCTTTATCATAGAAATCTCTACCTGGAGAATGTAGGCCGAAGGAGGCAGAGGGAAGGAGACTCCACTGATGGTGAAGCTGATGGTGGGCAGGTTCTGGATGTTGCTGCAGCTTACTACATACTGTGAAAGGAGAGAACAGCCAATCTAATGACTACAAAACTGTGAGGCAGTGTGACAGCCCCAACCTGCCACTGTGATACCCACAACCCAAGAGTGCAAAGTTCCTCAGCTCTACCAGAGCCGCCTCCTGAATCTCACTTTCACATTAGATAACAGCTCCTACCTATCTCCAAGAAAACAGGCAACAGGTTAGTAACGTCCCCTTTTCTTGCTCCCATCACCTGCTGGAAATATTCTCTCCTGGACTCACTTCACCATTTTGATCCTGCTGAGCTCCAATATACTGCATGAGGGTGGAAAACGTCTGCTGGGGGGCAGTAAGAAGAGAAGTCCCAGTGTCCACAATCGCCTGACAGCCCTGACTGCACCAGCCCGTTGCCTGGCCGTTCACAGAGAAGCTGGAAAGCAAACACAAGGAAAGCCCTGATGCACAAAGTAGTTAAGAGTCTCGAATCTGCTATGTGGAGTAATACAAGTTCAGGGGAAAAATCAAATGGAGGAAAATATGAAATAAAAATGAAAACCCCTTACCCTTGAATGCCAATCTGCCAATACTCTTGTTGGGTGACTGGAGTCCAGTAAATCTGACCACTGTAATAGTTTGAATCAACTCCTCCAAAGACAAGCTCTCCTCCAGCCTGACTGCTCTCCTGCCTGATAACAAAAATGCACAATTTAGTCTGAGTAATTGCAGAAGATGGAAGCGTTCCTTAGCACACAATAGACAGACTTATAGGGAAATTTCAGGCAGCCAAGGTAAATCGATTCAAAATCGTCCTCTCCAATAATATGCTGAGAAAAGCACAATTCAAGTCGCCCTTGCTGACTTCAACAATCGCTCGATTTTCTCAACAACAAATCTTTTCTTATGCGGATTCATTAACAAATTCCCTTCTTTACAACGTCAACCAATGGGTTTTATTCTCAAAATTATAAAAATTCAAATTTATTAGGACTACAAAGACTTGCAAATACGAACATATTTGGATTTAAGTGCCTGCCTTTTCAAACCTGTGCTGAAGGAGAGTTACAATTCAGTGCAGTAAGGTAGGTTCCTGTCCCAAAGAGTTTACAATGTAAGTTGATGCCTGAGGCCATTGGAGATCATGTGACTTGCCCAAAGTCACAAGAAAGATTAGAGCAAGATTTGAACCATGGCTGCCCTGGTTCTCAATCCACTGCTCCAAATACTAGGCCACTCCTCCATATTTGCTGTAGCAGAAAGAGAAAATGAAGAAAGATGCCTTACCCGCTCAGGTAGAAGCCGAAGATTGGTTGGTTGATCAGATTCTGTTGCATCATGCCCTGCATAACGGTGGTGGCACTTTCTACTGAAAGGGAAGGGTAGGCCAGTCCCAGGATGCCATCAAACATAGCATAGACAAAGTTGGTGCCTGGCTCGTTCACACTCAGACCAAATTCCTGTTGTGTGATGGCAATGTTCTGGATCTGAAGAGTAGGAGAACATCCATTCTGTGTCACTGCTATTGTGCAGAGGGATAGAAGGGGAAATCTACCATTTGGCAAATCAGTAGATTAGGATGAATGTCTATGGGATTCTTTCCAACCTGGAATTGTTGGTGGAATTTGGGGAATTTGCTTGATTTTGGTGGCTTGGGATGGAGCCTATGAATGGTTGGTTCTAATAGATCTCACTGTTGGTAGAGAGGCTGATTTTTTTCAGTGAGGGTATTGATGCTTAGGGCTTGCTTGAGCCCTAAGTTTAGTTGTGACTGTGAGGATGGTGATGTCTTGGGGAGTCATTATTTGATTAGGTTTTTAAGATTTGTATTGATTGTTGTTACTGGCTTATGTTTTGTGTGTTTTGATCATGCTTTGTAAATTGTTATTCTGGTTAACTTATAACCCGCCATGAGTTTTATTGATAGGGTGAGCAATCAAACTGAACTACATAAATCCTATTACCTCGGTTCACTGTGCTCAATATTTGGAAGCCCACAAACCTGTCTGGCAGGCACTCTCTCCCACTCTCCTTTTCCTAAAATCCTGCTGAAACCTCCGAGGGAGTCCCAGTACAAGTTCAGCTAAATGACCAAGTCCCAAGCATGCCCTCAGGCATACCCTCAGCTTCACTATGGACACTACTCCCATCCGAGGCGGAACAAGACATATTGAGATCGATCGTCAAAAAATCTGAACTCCTAACATTGGGCACCTAAGTTAAGATCTTAAATTAGGCCACAGTTTTCAGTCAAGCTTAGGGCCTAAATTTTCAGCTGAATATTCACCTAAATTTAGGCCCCTAAGTTAGGTGCCTAGTTCTGAAAATCAATGCTAAGCTCCAAAGTTTTTTTCCCACCCTAACTCCATCCTTGTAGGTGCCTTGTGAAACTTTCAAAAGGGTCAATTTAGGAGCCAAACTCCATAAGTTAGAAGCCTAAACCCTTTGAAAACTCGGGCTCTTTGTGCCTGGAGCATCATTGGTGTAATGATAAATACCACATGGTCTTTCTCCTCTCATACCACACTCAGCCTCGGGGATTCTCTCTACATGTCGGGGTGGGGGTGATCTGATGGAGTGGCAGAGCTGGGAGCCATATTTCATTGATATTGGTTTCTGCTCTGTGGGCCCGTTGGGAATGCTGCAGAGGCAATGCTCACAACCCCCCGGGGAAGGATGTCATAGCCCTTCTGCAGCAAAGAGTGCACTTATTCAGGGTTCTTGAAGGATGCATGGTCACTATTCGACTGAACTAAACAAGAGGGAATTAAAAACTGGGAAAATCTCCAGGAAACTGTACGTGAAGGTTACGATACCATTGTTCCAGATCTGATTGAAAGCCCAAAATTTCCTGTGTCTTTTATGAATGCTGTAATTAAGATTTATCCTGACTTAGCCTCTTCAGCACAAGCTAGACGAAGAGGATTTTTAACCCTCCATCAAGATGTTATAGATATTGGTTTTTCTTTTTTGTTAAGATTTCCGTGTAAATGCTTTCTGACCACTTCATCCCCAGGACACCCTTTGATATATGCTTTTTGGTTAAAATGGAAGAATAATTTTGGTTTATGTAATTTTCTCAATTTATTGGAAATGTTTTTTCTCCATGTACTTTCATTGCAAAACTTTTGTTTTTGTAAATTAAAAAGCTTGATAAATAAAGAATTAAAAAAAAAAAGAAAGCCCAACAAAACCAGAAGTGGAAACTGCTGGGAGTCTGGGACATAGAAGAAGGGGGCATGAGAGCCAGAAAACTGACCTTAAAGTTAGTGAATGCTTAATAAAGTGAACACTGTCCACCAAGCATTAATAGAACATGAGGGATTCTGACACCAGGGGAGCCAACTTTTCAAAATGATTAGGCATGCTTCTAAACTAAACAGAAATTACCCTTCCCTAGCCTCAGTGAAGGAGTTTGTTCAATATTGGGGGTGCTCAAGCACCCAGTGCACCCACAACGCTGGTACCTATGTCTATGTGCTGACTGTGATGGTCGTCACTTACTGTCACTGTGTCATATCCAAGGATCCCAGTGAGGCTGCCGGTTCCATATGCAATGGAGAACTGCTGCTGGTTGGAAGTGTAGGTGGAGGACTGGCTGGGATTGAACTGTGGGTGGTTTGCTAGATAGAAAGGAGAACAGAATTAGATTTCTAGTTTTCAGCCACAATCAGTGAATACAATTCACAATCAATGAACCCAATTGTTACATAAACCATCTTCAACCTGGACACACCATAAGCAGCAAATCAATTCAAAATGACCCTTGGAGTCTAAGGCCAATAATAGTGCCTGAACCTGAAGCAAGCAGAATAAATGTCCCCTGGGCACCCTGTGCTACTCACTGCAGGCCTGGCTCTGGCAGTAGGTGGAGGCCACCCAGAGGTTGGAGGAGCCGGTGTCAAACAGGACCAGGAAGTTCTGGGGAGGCGTTCCAATGCTGATCTCTCCATAGTAAGACATCTAGACAGAAGGCAGAGAAAGAACTAGGAGCATCCATCACTGCCATCTCTCTTGTTTCCGATTAATTACTTCCAATAGCACTATCAGAGTTTGGTAAAGGGAGGATAGGATTCACGCCATCACTTGGAGCTCTTCTAATTAAAGTAAAAAGCAATGTCTTAGAAAGAGGTTAGCTCCGATGTCCTCTAATTCCCACCTGCTTATTGCAGCCTGGCAAAATAAAAGGCAGAAAGCCGAGGTGAAGAACCAGTCACAAATTAGCTGGATGGGAAAGAAGTATTTGTATCCCAGAGATACAGAAGAGGGCGCTTTTAAGGTTTAATAAACAGTTTTCCTTTTAAATATCAATTTATTTTGGAAGAGGAGAAAATGTGCATGAGAGAGATGAGAACTGCCATGATACTCACGTCCATGTAGTTGGCGAGTGGTTCATAAGCAACACCAAAGTTATTGAAATGATATTTGGTTCCGGGATCCACTCTGGGAGCCTTAAGTCCATGCTCACGCATCACTTCCCTCATGGACTTGAACCTCTTCAGGGGGATCCTACAGAGATTGAAGAAAGACTGAAATAGGCAATGCTGTAGACCCCTCTGCCCACCCCCTTCATTCCATTGCTTGCAGATCTGTCACCTCTTTGTCACTTCATTCCCAGTGGTGGAAACCTGATGGTGAGTGACAATAACCTCCGTATTGGAGGTTGAGCATTCAGCATTTTCACTCTGACTGGATCCTGCCTTATGTTGAAGTGTTTTAGTCTGTGAAGGATGATCCTTTAGAAGGATGCTCCTCAAAGTATAACAAGCTAAAATTAAACATCACCATCTATGTTACTTGGATTTATTGTTCATTCAAATCTTCAGTTCATTACCACACAATGCTCAGAGAGCACTCACTTTAGTGAGGAGTTGGATTTAACATTAACCATGTTGTGGAAGGGCAGGCTAGATAGGCTGTGTGGTCTTTTTCTCTTTCTAAAACATGCCTGGATAAAAGAAGCCTTCTGTTAATGCATCCTCACCTCACCAGCCCCTCAGAGAGGTGGAGGCACACCATCGCTAGGATCAGCCACTTCATCTTCGTAGCTCCAGAGAAACCTTCAGTCCTGAGAACTGGGCTGAAGTCCGATGTTGAGACACTGGTTTATATATCCCTGGGGCTGGCACTTACCCTGCTGGACTGCTGACAGTCACACCGTCGCCAACAGACGTATCAATTAAATCAAACTTTTATCAGTGGTCCAATGGCATGCTTGGCTATTTATGATCAAACACCTCTATCTCTGAAACATTATTTACCTTGGCATAAATCTCTTGATTTTCTCATTCCTAAAATAAAGGTTAAACAACAAGTTGTAGGTGATACTTTTTATTGGAGAAACTGAATGCATTTGTGGTGGTTTTTAAGAGTTACGCTCCCTCCAATGGATCTATATTTATTTGTATCTAAGTGAACTAAATGGCACTCACAGCAGGGCTTAATTTGTAGATAAAAAGGAAGTTTGACCATGGATGGGGTGGTGAGATGAGCGGGGGCAGCTGTGACATCTGTTACAGTCCCGGGCCGTGCCCCGGTCCCTCCGCCTACCTCAGGACCGGCCCAGGCCGCAGGAACTCGTCTTCGGCCGTCCAGGCCCGACATGACTTCCACCGCGGCTCTCCCTTCACGGGGGAGATGCCGCCGACCCAACACGCTGGGCCCCGCCCCCTAGGCACGCTCGCACACGGGGGCTCGGCACTTAAAGGGGCCAGCGCGGGAAATCAAGGGGATGGCCTTCAGATGACATCAGACGCTGCAGGGTATTTAAACCCTGCAGCTTGGTCAATTCCCTGCCTTGCAACTAGGTTCTCTCAGTTCTCTGAGTTTCGAGTTGCTGCTTTGGATCTTGGATCGTCTCTTCTGACTTCTGGCTTCTGACCCGGCTTCGTCCATTGACTCCGTCTTCAGCTTCCGCCCCTGGCTTTGGTTTCAGACTTCTGGCTTCTGACCCTGCTCCGTCCAATGACTCTAATTCCAGCTTCCGCCCCTGGCTTTGGCTTCGGACTTCTGGTTTCTGACCCGGCTTCGTTCTTGGACTTTGACTTCAGCTTCATCCACCTCCACAGGTATCCGGTTCTTGCTGGCCCAGAGGATTCTCCTAAGTCCCAGCGGCTCAGGCTCTCACGGGCTCCTCCCTGGGGAGCTGCGGGCTTCCGAGGGTGAAGACTCTCCAGCCTCCTGGGCCCTGCCTTCCTCATCGACCATCTCTTCGGCCGCCTCCTGGATCCTTGGTCGCATAGGGTCCCTAAGTCCAAGAGGTCCGGGTCCCTATGGGCTCCTCCTGAGGGGACCTCGGTCTTCCAGTGGTGAAGCCTTCTTCAGAGTCTCTCTCTCCAGCGCTGCCTCCCGGCTGCGACTCTCACTGTGGGTCCCCACAGTACAACACCTCAGTCTCAGTCGGCCCAAGGGTCCACAACCATAACAACATCTCTCTCTCACGCACAAATAACCGAACGCACTCTTCCCAGAGGACGGCTGGGGTTTGGGGATGCAGAAGAAGGCAGATAAAGAGAATGGGGGTCTTTCTTATTAACCCCTCCTCTCTGCCCTAGTGATCCTTCATCCCCAGCAGCCCCCCGAGCATATAAATTCATCAGTAATCCTCGTCCTCTCCACAGTGGTCATAAAGTCCCTAAACCTAACCCCCTATTCCTGGTGATTCAGCCCCTCTTCTCCCTGGAATATCACCCTCTCCAGCAACTCTCCTCCTCAGCCAGTGAAGTCAGAATCAGCTGGCTGCCTGGAGAGCAGGAGCAAACAGGTGTGCACGGTCCGCTGTCCTCAGGCTCCATGGACAGTCTCCTTGGGTCTTGCTCATTGCCTTCTTGGGAGTGGAAGGAAGAGAGGAAAGTCATGTGCGCCCCTCACTCTCTCTCCTTCCCTCCTCCCTCCTTCACTCTTCCTCCACCCTCTCAGATCACTTCACTCAGAGACTGCCCCCAACTCTGACCAACTCACAATTAATCCCAAAGAATTTTTAAAATAGCTAAATCTCTTACCAACTCTTCCACTGAATCCTCGAGTACATCTTCAGTTTTTTCAAGTGGAATTCATTGTGGTGACTTTCTTGACCATTTCATAGGAAAAGTCACCACACTGACTGCCTCTTTTGCTACCGTATCTGATTGGCTTCTCTCTTCGAATACTGAGCCTTAGTCTCTCTGGAGTGAATTTGATCCTATTTCCATACTTGAACTTGGTCAGTTGCTATCCAAATTAAACCCTGCATTTTGTGCTTTAAATTCCTGTAACATTTTGGTATTGAAAGGGATTAGACTTTCTATACTACCTTCTTTATTGGTCTTTCTGAAAGCTCTCTACCTAAGTCTTTGAAGAAAGCATCAGTTAGGCCTCTTTTAAAGAAAACCAATTTAAATCCATCTCATGTTAATAATTTCTTTGCTTCCCTTTTTGACAAAATTAATTGAGAGCAGTGTACTTACTCAATTGACTAATTTCGTGGAGGACAAAAGGATTTTGGACCCTCATCAATACGGCTTTCAGAAAGATTTGACAGGATAGATCACACAATTATTTTACATTGCCTGCATGAATATGGCATTTTGGGCACAGTTTTACAATGATTTTCTTCTTTCCTCTCACAACGTTGCATGAGAGTTGCGTTTGAGGATAAATCTTCTGAATGGGCCAAGATTAAAACTGGTGTACCACAGGGATCAGCTCTTTCGGCAATGCTGTTCAACTTATATTTAACTCCATTATGCAACGTCTTAGCTGGGTTATATGAAGGTTATAAACTTTATGCAGATGAAGTATAATTTTTTGTTAAAGTTCGGTCCTATTGGACTGAGATGGTTGATTTAGTAAATCTTTGCATATCAACCATTAGGCGATGGTTATTTTTTAACAAACTGTCGCTAAATATTGCAAAAACCCAGTGTTTGTTGATTCATCATCAACATTCTACAATCAGGATTGAGAACACTTTTATTTGATCTTACTTCTAATATCTGGAACTTAGGCATCCTGATTGATCCTGTTTTGTCATTTTGTCCTCATATTAAGAGTCTAATCAAGACTGGCTTTTTAAAACTCTATATATTATGTGGCCTTAAAAGATTACTAGTCATGGCTGATTTTCCGACCATAGTTCAGTCCTCTATTCTACCCATTATTGATTACTGCAACTGAGAGGAGGGGATCACCTTGCTGGTAGCTGAAAAGAATCAGTAAGTACTCTATCTCTTTTATATTTATTTTCTATATAATATTTATTACTATATTACTATGTTTAATTGGTTATCTATTCTATTTGTTCCAGCATTATTGTTAGTTCTATTGTTACCTGTTTTATTGTTCAACTGTTCTATGTAAAGCCCACTACTCTTTTTGGGCATTTAAAAGTTGTATGTAAACCGGATTGATTTGTAGTTCCTACAAGAACTTCGGTCTATAAAAATTAAAAATAAATAAAATAAAATAAATAAATAAGTACTGCTTGGGGAAATTTTTAAAACTTAAAAGTATTCCGGAGAAGTAAAACTATTGGGGTATATTACTTAGTGTGTTTGTGTGTCTGAATTGAATAGCTAGTCAGAGGGTAGGCAAAATTTAGGAGTTTTGTATTAAATAGGTAGCTGGAAAGGCGGGTAAAAACCAGGATTTTGTGTGTTTTGTATTAAATAGGTAGTCAGAAAGGCAGACAAAAAACAGAAGTTTGAGTGTTTGTATTTCCCAATCCTCCCACCTCTCTCCCTCCTACCCCCTAGCTCATCCTTTAATTTAAAGGCAGGTGACACTTTCACGCTTCAAATAAATAAATAAAATTAAAAAATTATAGAAAAAATAAAAATATTAATCAACCTTTTAACTTAAATTCAGAAATTCCCAACACTTTATCAAGAGTTTAATCATTCCCTTGTAGGTCACTACCAGATATATAGTGAATATATATACTAAGGACCCTAATTGTACGCAGTCCTACTCCAATAGAAACCTAAAACCTAAATAGCAACTGAACAAATTTAAGATGAAGGCAGCAGTCCATCAGCAAGAGGGGAGCCTCCCAGTCTTCTGCATCGAGTGTCACATGTATGACTTTTTACCCGCCAGTGAGAAGTTGTACATGTGCATCCAATGCAAAGAGCTCCTATCTCTCAGAGAAAGAATTCGATCTCTGGAGGCTAGAGTGGCAGATCTGGAGGAGCTGAGGCAGGCAGAGAGGTATATAGATGAGACCTTCAGGGACATAGTAGCCAAGACCCAACTTCAGTTAGTCAGCCAGAGTGACTCACTGCTCTCTTGATTAACAAATGTTGGTACCTAATGAAACCAAATCACACTGCCTCAACACCTTTCCAAAGTGAGTAACTGAACTGAACTTTTCAGCCTTTTTACTTAGGTATACACTGCTCCTAGCTTATTTCTAGCTTCTAGCTACTTTTTTCTTTTTTTTTGTTTTGTTTTGGAGGGGGTTTTTTTGTTTTTAATATACAAACACTCTAACTTCTGCTTACTAGCTGCCTTACTGACTGACTATTTAAAAATACAAACAGTCTAACTTCTGTTTATTTGCTGCCTTACTGACTATTAAAAGCACAAACACACTAAATAATATTCCCAAATAGTTAACTTTGCCCCAATACTTTTAAAAAAGACAATGTCCCAAGCAAAAACTTACTGATTCCTTTCAGCCACCAGCAAGGTGATCCTCTCCTCTCAGTGCTTCTTAAAATCCTAACAGCAGGCAAGCTGGCTGCAAAAACTTGGCTGCAGATCTTTAAATCACACTGAATTTAATTATGGTCCAATCAAGGAATAGGAATACAGGACCAGGTGATAGTATCATCTCTCATCCAGTCATTCCAAATAAAAACCAAGTCTAAAATATGACCCAGTATATATGTAGACTCTTGTATAAGTGGAGTCCATCCTAAGGCACCCATAGTATTTAAAAGATAATCGCTGCTGAGATAGAACCACATGAGAATTAAAATCACCTAATACTAAAGTATTCTTAACATCTGCTTTAATAGCTAATAAAAAATCCATGAAGGCTGTAATAAAGCCAGCTAAATAACCTGGGGGTGGGGGCAATAAATCAAGCAAATGCCCCATATTAATGAGGAGGTGAAAATGAATTCCAATGGTGGCAAATCCTCTATAGGAACTATTGAAGGGATCAACAACCCAGCCCTTGATTATTCTCTCGTGAGTTTGGAAAAACTCATATTCTGGTAATCTAAGTTGATTTTAGGAAACTGTATCTGAAGGCAAGAGCCAAAGTTCTGTCACACATAAAACATCTGGGAAGGTGTCCCTAAGTAAATCAACTAAGACGGAATTTTCCGCTGAATTGACAAAGAAACAAACTTGTTCCCTGTAATCTTTTGCTTTCTTGCCAGCTGATAATTCCCCTAGGACATGTTTGGTTTCCATGATTGTGATACACTTCCCTAGATAAGCAGAAAATGGATTTTATAGCCATTAGAGGAGAACAGGCTCTCCAGGTCTTCTTAACATGTCTTTATTTTTGAAGGACATGCAGATAGCAGATGTCCAAGGGGCAAGAGGTTTGTGTTTCTTTCCTAGATCATGGAATTAAGAGTCAACACCCACGTTGTAGGTGAGACCTTTATACTGGAGCTAACTTAATACATCTGGGACGAGCTTTTGAGAATTCTCTTTTCATGACGTCAGTGGAGAAACAGTTTGGTTATACTGTGCTGACGCAGGCCCAAAACCTAGCTGACTGTACCAGAGTAACTATACTGCTTCTTCACACCTCTGGAAAGCTCCTCACAGATGTATTTAATCCTATACAAAGTTTTCAGCTACAACGTGATGTCAGACCCTTATTTCCATGAATCTAAGTGGACTAACATAGCAACCACTGCTCTTTCCTGGATCATAAGGAAATCTATAAAGCGTTGAACAGTGAAGTACCACAGTACATTAGTGAAATGCTCATTAATATATAGGCCTGCCAGACCTTTAAGATCTACTGGGCGCTGTTTAATGGATGCAAAATTGTCCGAGTCAAGAGATAGACTGTGCTGACAGGCCCTACACTTTGGAACTAGTTACCTGCTGCATTTTTGCAAAACATATTAATATGTAAGAGTTTTTCCCATTTCATAGGCATATTCTATGGGGCTGATATTGAAAGATTGAAACATCAAACTTAAGAAGTTGGATACGTAGATCTTCCTAAATTAAAATTAACTCCTGCTGAGCACTTAAATTCGGGCTCCTACAAAGTGATGGTTGGAGGGTCAAGTAGGAAGAAATAAATTGGGCAGTGGTGATTTTCAGTAATCCATGCCTGTTACTTGCCTAAATGTAGACAAATAAATAGCAACCCTAAATTTTGGACCCTCAGTTTTAGGTTTCTAAAGATAAAAACACTTTAGCTCTTAGATCAGGCACTTGGCTTCCTTTGAATATTGGACAATAATAGTGTAAAGCCCACATAAATCACTCCACCTCACAGGTGTACGTGTCAGATATCCCTACAACTAAAGGCTGTCTCAGAGATATTAGGAGAGGCTGGATCAGAAGATAAAATAGTAAATAAACAAACTATGTTACTATTGCAAGTAATATAAGCAAAATCAGTGCATGCCTACTTATATAACACATTTAGATTCTTATACTTTCTAGGAAACAGAAGCATGTGGCAATTATAGTAAAACAAGAATTTATTACTAGTATTGAAAAATGATGAAAATTAGCTTTTTGTAAGTTCTAACCGAAAACCACTAATCCCGCCCTTTATCTCAATTCAATTTGCTTCAAGAAAATAAAAAAAGAATGAATTTTCAAAATTCCCGCCTCAATTCTGTCCAGAATATTAACATAGGTTCTCAGTTCAGTCTCATGTGATTGTTGAATACTTTAAGCAAACTTTTCTACAGTCCAGATTGATGATGAAGCAGTTGCTGATACTTGAGAGATCTGCAATGGTGCTCCACATGGACCAGATGATCTTCTCCAAAGTAAAAGAAAATTCCCTCTCTTAATGAATAAACTCACAATAAATCTTCTAAAATTTTCCCTAAACTAAGTTAGCCTATACTAATAGTGTGCAGGCAGTATGACAGTACTGTTTATCTAGCTTGAAATAAAACAAAATCAGGAAATATCTAAAAATCACCTTTCTTCCCTTGCTACAAAATAACACACTGTCTGTTTCAGTACCGCTGGATAAGTAATTTTATTCAGCTTCCGGAAACTTGTTACGAGCAGCAAGCGGGAAGCTACCTCTCTCTCTCCTTTCTAAAACAGAAACAGCTTCATCTGCTCTTAGCACTGCATAACTTCTCCATGTAAACCTATGCACAGAATGAACATTAAAGTCTGCCTAAGTGCTATCCATACCACAACTCTGCCCTTGAACGCCTGCCATGAGTGGATGTAAACGTACAAGGCAAACCAGATGTTATAAGCAAGAGGCTCTGAAAATTATGTCTTAAGACAGCAATTTTCAGACAATTTTACCTGGCCTTCCGATTTTGTGGATAATTTAATCCAAATTGTACAAGAGCAAGGTTGGGCAGGGAGAGGATGGAACTGGCAGAAAACACCCACTACTACTATTATTATTATAGAAACATAGAATTGACGTCAGAAAAAGACCAGATGGTCCATCGAGTCTGCCTCGCAATCTTGTGTTTGAATTTGAATCACAGACCTTTAGTCTGGACCCTTTCATTATCATTAATTGAAACTGTTGACCCCATGCCTCTTATCTTTAGCTCCATAGAGGGTCCAAAGACTCTAACCCATTCCCTAATTGATTTCTTAACCTGTATTCTTCTTCGCTGTTTCCCTTTTACTTCCTTCCTCATGTTACTGCTCATCCCCCTGACTCATGGGTTTATTTCCCTAAGGATCTACATAGTCTATCCCATGCCCTTTTAAAGTCCTTTATTGTCTTCTTTCTCACTATCTCCTCCGGAAGGGCGTTCCAAGCATTCCTGACATTCAATTTGCGTTTACCCCCCTGGAGTTTCATATCATGACCCCTAGTTCCCTTTATATCTTTCAAGTAGAAGAGGTTTGTTTTTAGTTGTGAATTGTTTTTACCTTTCATGTATCTGAAGGTCTGTATCATGTCCCCTCTGCATCTCCTCTCTTCCAGTGTATATATATTTAGGGTCCTCAACCTATTCTCATAGGTCATATGATGGAGGCCCCCACCATTTTGGTCACCTTTCTCTGAACCGCCTCCACTCTATCTCTGTCCCCCTTAAGATACGGACACCAGAACTGAACACAGTACTCCAGGTTGGGCCTGACCAAGGATCTCTACAAGGGAATTATCACTTCTTTTTTCTTACTCATCAGAATATACTTTGCAAACAGAATGTTGGGAATGATTAGAAAGGGAATGGTGAATAAAACAGAAAATGTCATAATGCCTCTGTATTGCTCCATGGTGAGACTGCACCTTGAATACTGTGTACAATTCTGGTCGCTGCATCTCAAAAAAGATATAGTTGTGATGGGGAAGGTACAGAGAAGGGCGACCAAAATGATAAGGGGAATGGAACAGCTCCCCTATGAGGAAAGACTAAAGAGGTTAGGACTTTTCAGCTTGGAGAAGAGACGGCTGAAGGGGGATATGATAGAGATGTTTAAAATCATGAGAGGTCTAGATCAGGTAAATGTGAATAGGTTATTTACTCTTTCGGATAATAGAAAGACTAGGGGGCACTCCATGAAGTTAGCATGTGGTACATTTAAAACTAATCGGAGAAAGTTCTTTTTTACTCAACGCACAATTAAACTCTGGAATTTGTTGCCAGGGGATGTGGTTAGTGCAGTTAGTGTAGCTGGGTTTAAAAAAGGTTTGGATAAGTTCTTGGAGGAGAAGTCCATTACCTGCTATTAATTAAGTTGACTTAGAAAATAGCCACTGCTATTACTGGCATCAGTAGCATGGGATAGACTTCGTTTTTGGGTAGTTGCCAGGTTCTTATGGCCTGGATTGGCCACTGTTGGAAACAGGATGCTATGCTTGATGGACCCTTGGTCTGACCCATTATGGTATGTTCTTATGTTCTTACTAGATATTCCTCTTTCTATGCAGCCCAACATTCTTCTGGCTTTAGCAATCACCCTATCATACTGTTTTGCCATCTTCAGATCACTAGACACTGTGATCCCTAAATCCCTCTCTTGCTCCGTACTTATCAGTTCTTCACTTCCCATTACATACAGTTCCTTTGGGTTGCCTCTCCCCAGATGCATTACTCTGTACTTCTTTACACTGAAGCTCAGCTGCTATGTTTCAGACCTCTTCTCTAGCTTTCTTAGAACACTTCTCATTTTCTCCGCTCCTTCCGGTGTGTCCACCCTATTGCAGATCTTAGTATCATCTGCAAATAGACAGACTTTACCCTCAATCCCTTCCATTATATCGCTCATGAAGATATTGAACAGTACTGGCCCCAACACCAATACCTGCGGCACACCACTCAACACCCCTCTCTCCTCAGAGTAGGTTGCATTCACCATCACACTGTCTTCTATCCGTCAGCCAGTTTGCAATCCATGTCACCATCTTGTCACTCAGCAAAACTTCTCATTTTGTTTAGAAGTTTTCGTGCGGGACCATATCAAATACTTTGCTAAAGTCCAAGTAGACTACATCCAGCACTCTTCCATGATTCAATTCTCTCATCACATAGTCAAAGAAATCTATCAAATTCGTCAGACAGGACCTCCCCCTGGTGAATCCATGTTGTCTTGATCCAGCACCCCTCTGAATTCCAGATAGTTTACTATCCTTTCCTACAATAGTTTCTCCATCAAATTACCCACCACCGAAGTAAGGCTAGCTGGCCTGTGGTTTCCAGCCACATCTCTGCTCCCACTCTTGTGTAACGGTACCACCACCGCTCTTCTCCAATCCTTTGACACTGTGCACGAATCTAGTGATCTGTTGAACAGGACACTTAGCGGACTCACCAGTAAATCTCTGAGCTCCTTCAGCACCCTGGGGTGAATTTCTCTGGCCCCCATGGCTTTATCCACTTCCATGTTTCCTAGCTCCTCCCATACTTCATTGTCTGAAAATGGCTTGCCATCTAGTGCACTTCCAAACACAGCCTTGTTAATCAGCAGCGGTCCATCTCCTGGGTTTTCTGTGGTGAACACTGAACTGAAGTATTTGTTTAATATTTGTGCCATTTCAATGTCCTCCTCCACATACTGATCCTCGCCATCTCTTAATCTCAGTAATCTCTTAATCTCAGCATGCCTCTTTGGACTCTTCTCTTTTCACTGATGTATCTGAAAAATGTTTTGTTTCCTTGCTTACCCTCTTTGGCAATCCTTTCCTCCGCCTGACTTTTTGCTTTCCTAATTTATTTTTTAATCTCTCTTAGGGCCTCATTTTCTAAAGTATCGCAGGCCTGCGATACTTTAGGTAATGAGGAGCGGGGGGTCGAAACGGGGGGCGGTCCTGCACTAGCCGGCAGCAATCACACCGCCGCGGTGCGATCACTGCCGATTTTGCACCCAATAGCGCCACCATAGAAGGTGTAGCTATTGGGCGCAAAATAGGACACGAAAAGGCCCTTACCTTTTCGTCATCCGCGGTGTCTTTGCGGAGTCGGCCCCGGTGATGCCCCGATTCCTCCTCTTCCGGGGCCGACTCCACCCCCATCTTGGTATCGCACGCAATAAGGGACTTTTCGTGTGCAAAACGTCCCTTATCGCGTGCGATCCGTCTGGTAAATGACCCCCTAAGTGCCTTCAGATATTCTACCCTGTGTTTTTCTATTTGGGATCTCTTGTATTTCTCGAAGGCCATTTTTTTTGTTTTTATAATGTCAGCCATTTCCTTTGTGTACCAGATTGGCTTTTTTTTTCTTTTACTTTTTCTTACTTGCTTAACATAAAGATTTCTTGCATTTTTGATTGAATCTTTTATCTTGACCCACTGTAGCTGCACCTCATTCTCTTCCTCCCAGTCTTTTAGCTCTGCTTCTAAGTACTTCCCCATTTTAACAAAGTTCATATTTTTAAAATTCAGAACTCGGGTCTTTGTGTGACTGGTACTCCTCCTGTTCGCAATCTCAAACCATACCGTTTTATAATCACTGGTGCTGAGATGGGCTCCCACCCAAACATTTGAATCATTATCTTCGTTAGTGAGCACCAAGTCACTAATTTTTAATTCTTTTAAAAAAATGATGTTCACAAACTATTGGACCTATGATTATTTAAGACCCATCATCAGTGAAAACACTAGAGACAAAAGAATTTTCCTCCAGCATCTGCGGAATGTTATGACAGTCCTCACTTTACAAGAAATTGTTTTGTGCTTATCTCGATATTAAATTTAAAGACTAAGACTTAAGCACTGGAAAATTTAAGAAAGTTTTTTTTGAGGATGTTTTTGTATGTATATTGATTGTACATCTGTACAGCTCTGGACTCTTTCTTTTTGTGATTGACTATTGAATTGTCCAGATATGGCACATACTCAGTAGGACAACGTATTAAGTTTTTCACAGGATCATCTTAATGAGATGACTAAACGCACCTCACTTTTGTAGATAATGAACCGGAAGAACACACATCTAGCTGGACTGAGTTGATTGTACTGCAAAAAAGCTTGATACTCACAGATTTACATAGTGCTACTTTAGTGGAATATTTAAAACACAAACATATTCCTAGGGGTTTGCGGGAGTCTAAAGAACCCAAGGTTTATACAGAAATTCCTGAGTTTTTTGAAAAATGGTTATACATGTGAACAAATGTTCTATGGACTTCATGTTGTTAATTATTGAACAAGCCCTTGGAGCTACATAAAAAAACCATAGTGTATTTGATTCTATAAAAAAATGACATGGTAATTTATCAGTTCAAATAAAAACATTATCTCATAGGCTGACTAAGAAAAATTAATTATAATAAATTCTAGTATCCCCACTTTCAGTAATGTCCACTTTGTGTCAGTGTGGTCTAGAAAATAATATGGCACTGTCTGCCAGCCAAGAGAGCTTCCTGCTGTTACAGAAATATTTCCAAGGAACTTCAAAGCATTTAACAGTCCACTCTAAACACAGTTAAATACCTTTCCCATTGTCTTTCAAATAACATTTGTTGCCCTACAATTTGACATTCCTGACTTCAAAAAGGATTGCATGAAGCTGTTAAATGTAGCCGAATAAATAGCAGGCCTACATTTAGGGAATCCATTTTATGATTTTAAAGATAGGGCAAGTTTAGCCAAAGACTTAGGTACCTGAGTCAGTGTAATGTAATTACTTCTGACTACTCTGCTGAGGATGTATTTAGAGGTTAGGCCATAGTGGATTCTTACCCAGTTACCAGGAGGTCAAAATTCAAAGTGCATTCAGTGCTATTTAGCCAGATAAATGGGACTTATGCGGCTAAGTAGTGGCCATTGAATATGCGCACACATTCAGCAGCTACTGCTTAGCCGTATAAGTCCCTTATAGGGGTAAAATGTTAGCCACATAAGAAGTAGGTGTGTAGTGGGCGGATCAGGGCAGAGTGAGTTATCTGTACAACTTATGTGACTAACTGCTGATATTTGAACTTAGCCGCATAAGTTGTATGGCTAAGCTAGACGTGCCATAGAGCAAGTCTAAACTTAGCAGATTAGACTTATATGGCTAAATGCTCAGTTACATGCGTATATATATAGCAGTAAAGTCATGCCACTGACTATACATCGTAACTTAGATGGATAGGTTCTAACCAGCTAAGTTACCTAAACGGCCAGCTTTGAATATTGATCTCAGTCTAGTTGCAAGGCCACCAGCCAACCTCTAAGTAAATTTATATTTACTATTTTGCACTGTGAAATGCTAAAAAATGCTTACAAATAGGCAAGAATCTGAGAACTGTAGAGCCAGTAGTTCCCAGAAGGGAAAGCAAGTAATTAACTGATACTGAAGTCTGAGACAGTGAAGGCCACACAGCTGTTTTTGGAACTGATAAGAGTATGCAGCAAGGAGGGAGACATTGCTTCTCTCCCAAGCAAATTGCCAGATTTTAATGTATAAGAAGTGAATAGCTAGAGGGGAGAGAGATCACTTCCTGGACATGACAGCACAATCTGATCTCTTGGAAAATGTAAGCTTTATATATGTGTAGTAAATGTTATTTATTTATTTATTTAGTGCTTTTCTATACCAGCATTCACGATAGGACCGCATCATGCCGGTTTACATTAAACAGGGGGTGAAACAATAATAGGATACAGTAAAAAAACTTTAACATGTGCAAAGCAAACTGAAGTTACAATAAACAGTGATGATTCGAACTGGGAATAGAAGAAGAGGGCAATAGCAATTTAACATATATAGCAGTAAGTTACAGTAATCTGGTGATGCCTGACTATGGTTGTTGGAGACTTAAGAGTCAGTTAGGGTCTGGAAATGCTTGCTTAAACAACCAAGTTTTGAGTCTTTTTCTGAAAGTTAGAAGGCAAGGTTCCTGTCGCAGATCAGGTGGGATGGAGTTCCATAGCGGGGGTCCTGCTGTGGAGAAGGCCCGATCTCTCAAGGTACTTGAAGATATTCTCTGTAAGCCTCTCTAATGGGTCTGGAGGAGGAGTATTTTTTAAGAGTTATTTGTAGATGGAGTGGAGCAAGGCCATGGATAGATTTGTAGATTGTGGTGATGGACTTATGAATAATTCTGTAGTGAATTGGCAGCCAATGTAAGTCTTTGAGGACGGGATAAATGTGGTCTCTTCTCCTCGTATTTGTTAGTATTCTGGCTGCCGTGTTCTGGGCCATTTGAAGAGGTTTGGTATGAGATGAAGGGAGACCTAGTAAGATAGCGTTACAGTAGTCTATCTTAGAGAAGATTATTGCTTGCAGAACTGTTCTGTAATCATGAAAGTGAAAGAGGGGTTTTATTCTTTTTAGGACATGTAGTTTGTGAACAGTCTTTAGTTGTTTGGTTAATAAATGATTTTAGGTTTAGCCGGTTATCTATAATAACTCCAAGGTCTGTTACTTGTGAGATTTGCAAGTTGGCTGGTGGGTTCCTAGTAAGGTTGCTGTTTTCGGGGGAAATGAGAAGGAATTCGCTTTTTGATGAATTTAGTATTAAGTTTAAACTGGTAAGGAGGCCATTGATTTCCTGGAAACAGTTTTCCCAGAATTCTAGTGTTTTTGTGATAGATTCTTTGAGGGGGATTACGATCTGGACATCATCTGCGTATAGGAAGTGTTTAAAGTTCAATTTTGTTAACAACTGGCAAAGTGGGAGAAGGTAAATGTTGAAAAGTGTAGGTGAGAGGGAGGAGCCCTGCGGAACTCCTAGTGTAGAAGGATACCGGTGGGATTCTTTGTTGTGGATTTTAACCTTGAAGCCTCTATTCTCTAGGAATGTCTTGAACCAGGTCAGTGCTGTTCCTGTGATGCCGATGTTCACCAGCTGATTTAGTAGTATGGAGTGGTTAACGGTGTCGAATGCTGCCGAAAGGTCCAGTAGGATCAGTAGGAAGGCCTGACCTTTGTCGAGGCCCGTGATGAGGTAGTCTGTCAGGGAGATGAGTAAGGATTCAGTACTTGAAGCTTTTCTGAATCCGTATTGAGTAGGGATGTGAATCGTTTTTCAACGATTAAAATTATCGTCCGATAATGTTTATATCGTCTTAAATCGTTATAGAACACGATACAATAGAAATTCTAACGATTTATCGTTAAAAATCGTTAAATCGTGTTAGTGCGCACTAACTCGAGTTAGTGCGCACTAACTCCCCGTTAGTGCGCACTAACTCGATTTAGTGCGCACTAACTGAAAATGATACAAATAAACACTTTCCAGGTCACTGAAGGTCAGTTAGGAATGAATATGTGTTCCTATTGGCTGGCAGCCCTCTTATCTATTGATATTACCAAGGTTACCACTGAGGTGATGGTTGGGGGGATGGGAAATGGAACTGGAAACTAACGAACACCAACAGAAAATGAAACAAAGTGTTCACACTTCCCAGGTCAGTAAAGGTCACTTAGGAATGAATATGTATGTATGTATTCCTATTGGCTGGCTGTGCTCTTATCTATTGATGTTACCAATATGGTTGGGGGGATGTGAAATGGAAACAGTTGGAAGCTTGACAAAAAAAGTAATGTAATGATCAGCACTCACGTGACTAGAACTTGTTTGTTTATTATTTTTGTTAGCAGGCACCTGAAATGCTAGTGCATGTTGAATTTGCCAATCACTGTGCATTTTAGAAAGGTGGTCCTGGCTGGAACTGTACACAGTTCAAATATATGTAATTGATTGTTGGTAAGTGTATTTTTTAAGTAGCCACACTGGCACCAGTATGTTTACTTTTCCTCCTACTTAACTCACTAGCTCAGCTTTGTAAGAAGGGCTTCTCTGCTTGTGTGTTGTTTTTGTTTGGTGTGAGGAGAGCAGAAACATCAGATCTTTATTCAATCTACTACAGTCATCTCTTACAGTGCCCTATCCCTATTAATACCAGGAGTGTTGTGATCTTCCTGCACACAGTGCCCTAACCCTGATACCAGTCTGAGACAGCTCCCTCCCTGCATTACTAGTGAGAGGCTGGCTTCACAGACAGGGGGCAGCTGCCTGACCCTCACTCCTGACATCCCCCATGTCCCAGCTAGTGAATGGTGTGTGGGTGAGGGGGGGGGGGAGGATGGTGAAGTCTGAGACAGCTCCCTCCCTGCATTACTAGTGAGAGGCTGGCTTCACAGACAGGGGGGAGCTGCCTGACCCTCACTCCTGACTTCCCCCATGTCCCAGCTAGTGAATGGTGTGTGGGTGAGGGGGGGGGGGAGGATGGTGAAGTCTGAGACAGCTCCCTCCCTGCATTACTAGTGAGAGGCTGGCTTCACAGACAGGGGGGAGCTGCCTGACCCTCACTCCTGACTTCCCCCATGTCCCAGCTAGTGAATGGTGTGTGGGTGAGGGGGGGGGGGGGAGGATGGTGAAGTCTGAGACAGCTCCCTCCCTGCATTACTAGTGAGAGGCTGGCTTCACAGACAGGGGGGAGCTGCCTGACCCTCACTCCTGACTTCCCCCATGTCCCAGCTAGTGAATGGTGTGTGGGTGAGGGGGGGGGAGGATGGTGAAGTCTGAGACAGCTCCCTCCCTGCATTACTAGTGAGAGGCTGGCTTCACAGACAGGGGGGAGCTGCCTGACCCTCACTCCTGACTTCCCCCATGTCCCAGCTAGTGAATGGTGTGTGGGTGAGGGGGGGGGGAGGATGGTGAAGTCTGAGACAGCTCCCTCCCTGCATTACTAGTGAGAGGCTGGCTTCACAGACAGGGGGGGAGCTGCCTGACCCTCACTCCTGACTTCCCCCATGTCCCAGCTAGTGAATGGTGTGTGGGTGAGGGGGGGGGGGGAGGATGGTGAAGTCTGAGACAGCTCCCTCCCTGCATTACTAGTGAGAGGCTGGCTTCACAGACAGGGGGGAGCTGCCTGACCCTCACTCCTGACTTCCCCCATGTCCCAGCTAGTGAATGGTGTGTGGGTGAGGGGGGGGGAGGATGGTGAAGTCTGAGACAGCTCCCTCCCTGCATTACTAGTGAGAGGCTGGCTTCACAGACAGGGGGGAGCTGCCTGACCCTCACTCCTGACTTCCCCCATGTCCCAGCTAGTGAATGGTGTGTGGGTGAGGGGGGGGGGGGAGGATGGTGAAGTCTGAGACAGCTACCTCCCTGCATTACTAGTGAGAGGCTGGCTTCACAGACAGGGGGGAGCTGCCAGACCCTCAACTCCTGACTTCCCCCATGTCCCAGCTAGTGAATGGTGTGTGGGTGAGGGGGGGGGGGAGGATGGTGAAGTCTGAGACAGCTCCCTCCCTGCATTACTAGTGAGAGGCTGGCTTCACAGACAGGGGGGAGCTGCCTGACCCTCACTCCTGACTTCCCCCATGTCCCAGCTAGTGAATGGTGTGTGGGGGAGGGGGGGGGGGAGGATGGTGAAGTCTGAGACAGCTCCCTCCCTGCATTACTAGTGAGAGGCTGGCTTCACAGACAGGGGGGAGCTGCCTGACCCTCACTCCTGACTTCCCCCATGTCCCAGCTAGTGAATGGTGTGTGGGTGAGGGGGGGGGGGGGGGAGGATGGTGAAGTCTGAGACAGCTCCCTCCCTGCATTACTAGTGAGAGGCTGGCTTCACAGACAGGGGGGAGCTGCCTGACCCTCACTCCTGGCTTCCCCCATGTCCCAGCTAGTGAATGGTGTGTGGGTGAGGGTGGGGGGGGAGGATGGTGAAGTCTGAGACAGCTCCCTCCCTGCATTACTAGTGAGAGGCTGGCTTCGCAGACAGGGGGGAGCTGCCTGACCCTCACTCCTGACTTCCCCCATGTCCCAGCTAGTGAATGGTGTGTGGGTGAGGGGGGGGGGGGAGGATGGTGAAGTCTGAGACAGCTCCCTCCCTGCATTACTAGTGAGAGGCTGGCTTCACAGACAGGGGGGAGCTGCCTGACCCTCACTCCTGACTTCCCCCATGTCCCAGCTAGTGAATGGTGTGTGGGTGGGGGGGGGGGGGGAGGATGGTGAAGTCTGAGACAGCTCCCTCCCTGCATTACTAGTGAGAGGCTGGCTTCGCAGACAGGGGGGAGCTGCCTGACCCTCACTCCTGACTTCCCCCATGTCCCAGCTAGTGAATGGTGTGTGGGTGAGGGGGGGGGGGGAGGATGGTGAAGTCTGAGACAGCTCCCTCCCTGCATTACTAGTGAGAGGCTGGCTTCACAGACAGGGGGGAGCTGCCTGACCCTCACTCCTGACTTCCCCCATGTCCCAGCTAGTGAATGGTGTGTGGGTGAGGGGGGGGGGGGAGGATGGTGAAGTCTGAGACAGCTCCCTCCCTGCATTACTAGTGAGAGGCTGGCTTCACAGACAGGGGGGAGCTGCCTGTCCCTCACTCCTGACTTCCCCCATGTCCCAGCTAGTGAATGGTGTGTGGGTGAGGGGGGGGGGTGGATGGTGAAGTCTGAGACAGCTCCCTCCCTGCATTACTAGTGAGAGGCTGGCTTCACAGACAGGGGGGAGCTGCCTGACCCTCACTCCTGACTTCCCCCATGTCCCAGCTAGTGAATGGTGTGTGGGTAAGGGGGGGGGGGGAGGATGGTGAAGTCTGAGACAGCTCCCTCCCTGCATTACTAGTGAGAGGCTGGCTTCACAGACAGGGGGGAGCTGCCTGACCCTCACTCCTCCGGGGTATTGTGATCTTCCTGCACACAGTGCCCTATCCCTGATACCAGGGGTGTTGTGATCTTCCTGCATGCAGTGCCCTATCCCTATTAATACCAGGAGTGTTGTGATCTTCCTGCATGCAATGCCCTATCCCTATTAATACCAGGAGTGTTGTGATCTTCCTGCACGCAGTGCCCTATCCCTGATATCGGGATGTGTGCAAGAAGATCACAACACCCCCGGTATCAGGAATAGGGCACTGTGTGCAGGAAGATCACAACACCCCCAGTATCAGGAATAGGGCACTGTGTGCAGGAAGATCACAACACCCCTGGTATTAGGGATAGGGCACTGTGTGCAGGAAGATCACAACACTCCTGGTATTAATAGGGATAGGGCACTGTGTGCAGGAAGATCACAATACCCCTGGTATCAGGGTTAGGGCACAAGTTCTAGTCACATTGACTGATCACATTACTTGTTTTGTCAAGCTACCAACTGTTTCCATTTCCCATCCCCCATATACTGTCAGTAGGAAACTTGGTAACATGAATAAATAAGAGGGCAGCCAATAGGAATACATATTCATTCCTAAACTGACCTTAACTGACCTGAAAAGTGTCAAATTGTATCATTTTCAGTTAGTGCGCACTAACTCCCAGTTAGTGCGCACTAATCGGAAAAAACGATTTTTAACGATTTTTTAACTAAAAAATCGTGCCTAAGACGATTTTCTTGCCCTGCCACACGATTTCTATCTTTAAGACGATATGGAAAACGATTCACATCCCTAGTATTGAGTAGGAAACAGTATTTTGTGTTCTTCTATGTAGTCCGATAGTTGTGTGTTAACTAATTTCTCCATAACTTTGGCAATGAATGGGAGGTTGGAGATTGGGCGGAAGCTGTTGGGATCTTTGGGGTCCAAGTTTGGTTTCTTGAGGAGTGGTTTGATGGATGCTAGTTTAAGGTCGTCTGGATAGAAACCCTGGGATAAAGAGCAGTTAATGATGTCCGCCAGAGTTTTGGCGATGGTGTCCGGAATTAGTAGAAGCAGTTTGGACGGGATTTGGTCAAAGGGATGTGACGAAGGTTTCATTTTTATCAAAACTGTTTGGATCTCTGATGATGTGATGGGTTCAAGGGAGTGGAGTAATATGTCATTGTTGGAGTGGAAATAAGTGCTGGCAGGTGAACTAGCCTTAGGCATCAGCTGTGTTAGTAGGTTCGTGACTTTATTACTGAAGAAGAGGGCCAGTTCCTCTGCTTTTGCTTGCGCTTGGTTAAGTGGTATGTCAGGTGCATTGGTTTGAGTTAGGTTGGAGACGTATGCAAAAAGGGCTTTGGAGTCAAAGATGAGATCATGAATCTTATGTGCGTAGAAGTCCCTTTTTGTTTTTAATGTAGAGCTCTTGTATAAGTTGAGGGCGATTTTGTAGGCAGAGAGGGTGGTGGGGGAAGGAGCTTTACGCCATTTACTTTCTTTCTGATGTAGACTATGTTTGAGATTTCTAAGTTCATTAGTAAACCATGGTTGTCTTTTGGACGCATAGTGTTTGAGTTTTTTTGTAGTCAGTGGACAGAGTTTGTTTGCCACCGTTTCTGTTATGGTGGACCAGAAGTTGATGGCTGAGTTGAGGGAGGAGATGTCTATGAGTGGGAGTTCTAAGGTTAGATGTTTACTGAGGTCGTCAGAGGAGCAAGCTTTCCTGTAGTGAAATGATGGTTGAGGAGGGGGTTTGTAGCTCGTTTGTGCCAGCGAGAAGGTGGTGGAGATTAATGTGTGGTCAGACCAGGGGACCAGTTTGCATGTTGGGTGTGCTGAGTGTGATATACCTGAGTTCAAAAAGATGAGGTCCAGGGTGTGACCCGCCTTGTGGGTAGGTTTGTTAATTATTTGTTTGAATTCCATGGCCGACATGGCGGTAAGGAAGGCTTCGCAGCTGGTCAAGAGTGTGGGGTTGTCAACGTGTAAGTTAAAATCTCCTAGGATTATCGCTGGGGAGTCCAGATTTAGATATGATGCAATAATTTCCAGCATGGGTGAAGCATCTGCTTCTAGGAGGCCTGGAGGGGCATAGACTAGTAGGATTTGGAGCAAGTCTGACTTGAAAAGGCATGTTTCCAGTTTCGAGGCTGATTTAATTGGGTATTGTGAGAATCTCAGGTCTTTTTTAGCTGCTAGGAGAATACCCCCACCCCTTTTTTTCTGTCGGGGGATAGAGAAAAAGTCGTAGGTTTGAATTGGTAATTGATTTATTAATGCTATGTCTGTAGGTCTTAGCCATGTTTCAGTTATGGCGCAGAAGTCTGGGTTTGCGTCTAGAAGAAGGTCATTGAGGATCAGTGATTTCTTGGTGAGGGATTGCGCATTAAATAATATCAGGGAGAATGGGGCAAAGCCTAGCCTTTGGGTAATTGGTGAAATCATGATGGAGATAAGGGATTTGTAGGTGCGTTGACTGGAAAGTATGGTTGATTTTCCTGATAGTAGAGTACGATGATAGAGAATCGGTATTGGGAGACCAGAAAACATTGTGGCCTGTAGAGTCAGGAGTGCTGGTTGTTAGAGTGATGAGTAAGGATGCAGTCTGAAGGATGGATGAATGCTGGGGACTAGTTGTGTGACTGCTGGAGTCTAAGAGTAAGGATGCTGGAGTCTGGTAGTAAGAATGCTGGCGGTTGGTTATCTGAATTGTAGGAGGCTGGATGTCTGAATTGCAGGAGGTTGGTTGGATGAATGCTGGGGGTTGGATAGATGGAAGCAGGGGGCTAAATGGGTGAGGGCTGGGAACTGGTTAGGTGAGTGCTGTGTGGGAGGAGGTGTTGAGGAACACTTGTAACAGAGCTGGGGTGTGTTCAACTGCCGCTGGGAGTGATCCCCAGACCTGGGGCTCACAAAGGGGCGCACTAAGCGGCAGGCCCCTTAGGTCGCGCTCCTTCGGGCGCGTGACGCTGACGAGCAGTGCGTCGATTTAAAGGTCTGGAAGCTGACCTCTGATTGGCCTAATGCTTTTCAGGGGCACGGTTTACTCACGGCGAGGTTTTGAAGATTTTTTTCTTTATTTCTCTTCGCTACTGTTGAGGAACGGGATTTCCTGTCCTTCCTGCTCTGTGCGGCTCACCGGGAAGTGAGCGGGTTCTTGCCCCGGCTGGGCCTCTGGAACCCCGGCAGAGAATTAAGGTTGGTGCTGGGAGTTGGAGGGCGCCGAAAGAGGGAAGTCGTCGAGCAGTGCGCCGATTTAAAGGGCTGGAAGCTGGCCTCTGATTGGCCTAATGCTTTTATCTGGAAATGACGCTTCTGTATGAATCTGATTTTATTTATTCTCTGTTCTAACCTGCTATTGCTTAAATAAACCTACCAAAAGTACCTGGAGCCATGATGTACTCAGCCAGAGTGTGCATGTAACTACTTGTGTAGGGAGTAAGCTCCTGGGTGTAGTCCCAGTTATTGTGTGTGTGTTTTCATTGGGTAAGCCCCTGAGGTAATCCTGTGTGCATGCAGGTGACAAGCCCCTCAGGTAACTCCTAGTGAGATGAGCCCCTCCCCCAGGTTAGAGCCCCTGGGCAGAATGCCAGTGTGCACGGTCTGAGTCCAGAACAGTCAGGCACTCGGCTTCTTTCAATATTGGCTAATGTAATTCTCATTTTCTGTCTTTCCTTAGAAATCGGTACTTTATCTAGGCATCTTGCATAATTTTGTGATTTCTTGCAAAGCCTGCATTGTTGTGCTGCAATTTATTGATGCTTTAGAAATAAATTATTTCATTAGTTGGAGTCAAGTTCTGGGGCTTGTTCACATACATCTGGCACTTTTGCACTTGTTAGCACTAGCAGTGCCCCTTCCTAGTGCTTCTGTTTCTGCCTCTGAGAATATCCCCCACCGGTACTGAATGGGTTCTTTCATACCTGTTAGCGGTGCCCCTTCCTGGTGCTTCCATTAGCGCCCCGGGAATATCCCACACCAGTATGGATGCACCAGCACTAACGTCCATCAGCCATCACCAGACTAGCTCCTGTCCTCTCCGTGGGCTTGCTGTGATCCTGCTTTATCTGAATCCCACCTAAGTACTGCTTGTTCATTATTTAGTAGCTGAAGGACCTGCATATTACTAAACACATGTGGAGCCCCCTGTCGGGTTATTGATCAAGTTTGTGTTGGTTACAATCAGGTTACAGAATGAGATTTTCTTTCTTCATCCTGACATGATCTTGAGTAAAGGGAAATGGTTTCTTCACTTTTCCTTAATGACAAACTCTTGTGTGAACTCCTACTCCCACCCACATAAATGAAGACAAACTTTGTATTATTTGCAATAGTTTTATTGCCAGTAAGAGATACAGCAGTCAAGGTGTTTTTACACTAATTTAAAGCAAGAAGATAAAAGTGTATAAAGAGAGCTGAGAAGAAGTGTAATCACATTCTTGTACATGGATGCTTCAGTCTATGCTAACCCAGCAAAGCCAACTCTGTTGTTGCCCATGTCAAAAACAGCATAGTACTCCTTGAGAAAGACGTCACCCAGGATCCAGAGAGGCTGTCCACTGGAAGACTGCAGGTCCATAGACAAAAATATAGCTGAGCAGTAACCATTGCTCTGCAAAAGTAAAAGTGAAATCAGCAACATTAGGGCTTTCCTTAACTCTGCAGAGCAGAGGCTGGTCAACTCCCGTATTCAGGCGCTATCCAGCGGAAGAAATTAGCCAGATAAACTTAAGCAGCTAACTTCCCTGAGATACCTTAGAGTTAGCAGGGTGAGTCTATCTGGCTTTCTACAGGACAGCCAAATAGTCAGAGAAGTAGCTCTACCCCAGAATGCCCCATCTCATCCCTCACTGATCTGGATAAACATTCGGCTAAGTGGTGGCCACTCAGTGTGGCCCAATATGCAGACAGAGCCACTTAGTTGGCTAAATCGGAACTTAACTGACTAAGTGGCAGTGAATGTCAACCCAGGCAAGGCTACAGAATTGGGGGTTAAGGCCTGGATTTATGAAAATGCGATAGCAAAAGGGGTGTGGATTATGCTAATATACAGTTTATTGCAATTTGTGCTAATTACCTATGCAAAGAGCTAAGTTTGTGCCCGACCTGATCTTTTTTCCTGCAATCAACCACTGGGGGACCATTGTTAATGTGAGAGAGAGATTAGCCATAGTGTTCTCCCTAGAGAGGTATTTGTATCCCTATGGGAGGCCCACCTAGTAACTCGAGGTGAGCTTTAGGTAGTAGTGTAGAGGGTTAGGGGCCACTTTGACATTTAACGTGAGACGTACAAACAGAACACTGCTCTCTTGTGAAGATTTGATGAACTTCGGAGTGAGGAAACTCACCCAAAGACGAGATTTGGCCAATGTTCTCTCAACCTAGCTTGATGGACTCTCTACCTGGGTAACATTTTATTTATTTTATTTTAAAATATTTCTATACCGGACTTCATGAATGGGATTCATATCAGGCCGGTTTACATAGAACAAGGGATAAACGAAAAGTAACCAAAACAAGAAGGCTGAAAATAGCAAAGTTACAATATAACAGGGGATTAAACTTGGGAGCTAGAGTAGCTAGGAATAAGAGAGATAGGAATAACTACATATAAATCATATAAGATAGGTTGTGAAATTAGTAAACATTCGGTTCCTTTATCTGAGTCTGATGGATTATTTTGAGTTAGGGGAAGGCTTGGAGGAAAAGCCACGTTTTAACTTTCCTTCGAAAGGTGAGGAGGCAGGATTCCAGTCTTAGGTCAGTCGGTAATTTGTTCCAAAGGACTGGGCCTGCTGTGGAGAAGGAACGTTCTTTGGTGAATGATAGACGAGTGGATTTGGTAGGTGGGACTTGAAGCATTCCTTTATATGCCTCTCTGATGGGCCTTTCTGAAGCATGGTGTTTGAATGGGGTCTGAAGGTCTAGGGTGAGCTGTTTGTGGATGGTTTTGTGGATTATGGTGAGTGCTTTATGTAGAATTCTGTATTTTAACATCAAGCTAGGTTGAGAGAACACTGCACATATCTCATCTTTGGGTGAGTTTCCTCACTCTGAAGGACATCAAATCTTCACAAGAGACTACTGTTCTGTTCGTACATCTCACATTGAATGTCAAAGTGGCCCCTAACCACCTACACTGATACCTAACCCTCACCTCGGGTTACTAGGTGGGCCTACCATAGGGATAAAAATACCTATCTAGGGAGATGCCATTATGGCCAGGCTCGCTCGCTCGCGCTCTCTCTCTCTCTCTCCATGCGAAAACACCTTCGTGTATTTTGATAAATGAGGGGGTTAGTTTATAACTTCCCACATTAGTGTAAAGTCTGAAGGTATAAAGTAATACAGACAGTATCTATACCGTTTATGTTAGTGTGTATAAATGACCCTCCCTGTGTAATACAGACAGTATCTATACAGTTTATATGTTAGTGTGTATAAATGACCCTCCCTGTGTAATACAGACAGTATCTATACAGTTTATATGTTAGTGTGTATAAATGACCCTCCCTGTGTAATACAGACAGTATCTATACAGTTTATACGTTAGTGTGGTATAAATGACCCTCCCTGTGTAATACAGACAGTATCTATACAGTTTATATGTTAGTGTGTATAAATGACCCTCCCTGTGTAATACAGACAGTATCTATACAGTTTATGTTAGTGTGTATAAATGACCCTCCCTGTGTAATACAGACAGTATCTATACAGTTTATACGTTAGTGTGTATAAATGACCCTCCCTGTGTAATACAGACAGTATCTATACAGTTTATACGTTAGTGTGGTATAAATGACCCTCCCTGTGTAATACAGACAGTATCTATACAGTTTATATGTTAGTGTGGTATAAATGACCCTCCCTGTGTAATATAGACAGTATCTATACAGTTTATACGTTAGTGTGGTATAAATGACCCTCCCAGTGTAATACAGACAGTATCTATACAGTTTATGTTAGTGTGTATAAATGACCCTCCCTGTGTAATACAGACAGTATCTATACAGTTTATATGTTAGTGTGTATAAATGACCCTCCCTGTGTAATACAGACAGTATCTATACAGTTTATATGTTAGTGTGTATAAATGACCCTCCCTGTGTAATACAGACAGTATCTATACAGTTTATGTTAGTGTGTATAAATGACCCTCCCTGTGTAATACAGACAGTATCTATACAGTTTATACGTTAGTGTGTATAAATGACCCTCCCTGTGTAATACAGACAGTATCTATACAGTTTATACGTTAGTGTGGTAAAAATGACCCTCCCTGTGTAATACAGACAGTATCTATACAGTTTATATGTTAGTGTGGTATAAATGACCCTCCCTGTGTAATATAGACAGTATCTATACAGTTTATACGTTAGTGTGGTATAAATGACCCTCCCTGTGTAATACAGACAGTATCTATACAGTTTATGTTAGTGTGTATAAATGACCCTCCCTGTGTAATACAGACAGTATCTATACAGTTTATATGTTAGTGTGGTATAAATGACCCTCCCTGTGTAATACAGACAGTATCTATACAGTTTATATGTTAGTGTGTATAAATGACCCTCCCTGTGTAGTACAGACAGTATCTATACAGTTTATATGTTAGTGTGTATAAATAACCCTCCCTGTGTAATACAGACAGTATCTATACAGTTTATATGTTAGTGTGTATAAATGACCCTCCCTGTGTAGTACAGACAGTATCTATACAGTTTGTATGTTAGTGTGTATAAATGACCCTCCCTGTGTAATACAGACAGTATCTATACAGTTTATGTTAGTGTGTATAAATGACCCTCCCTGTGTAATACAGACAGTATCTATACAGTTTATATGTTAGTGTGTATAAATGACCCTCCCTGTGTAATACAGACAGTATCTTATACAGTTTATACGTTAGTGTGTATAAATGACCCTCCCTGTGTAGTACAGACAGTATCTATACAGTTTATATGTTAGTGCGTATAAATGATCCTCCCTGTGTAATACAGACAGTATCTATACAGTTTATATGTTAGTGTGTATAAATGACCCTCCCTGTGTAGTACAGACAGTATCTATACAGTTTATATATTAGTGCGTATAAATGACCCTCCCTGTCTAATACAGACAGTAGCTATACAGTTTATATGTTATTGTGGTATAAATGACCCTCCCTGTGTAATACAGACAGTAGCTATACAGTTTATATGTTATTTATTTATTTATTTATTTAGCATTTTTATATACCGACGTTCTCGATACAAATATCAAATCAGGTCGGTTTACATAAAACAAAACAATTGCGGTGATTGTTATTGTTATCTATTATTGTGATTGTTATTGTTATCTATACATTTTATATGTTAGTGCGTATAAATGACCCTCCCTGTGTAATACAGACAGTATCTATACAGTTTATATGTTATTGTGGTATAAATGACCCTCCCTGTGTAATACAGACAGTATATATAGCGTTTATATATTAGGGTGATGTAACTGACCCTCCCTGTGTAATACAGACAGTATCTATGCAGTTTATATGTTAGTGCGTATAAATGACCCTCCCTGTGTAATACAGACAGTATCTATACAGTTTATATGTTATTGTGGTATAAATGACCCTCCCTGTGTAATACAGACAGTATATATACAGTTTATATGTTATTGTGGTATAAATGACCCTCCCTGTATAATACAGACAGTATATATACAGTTTATGTTAGTCTGTATAAATGACCCTCCCTGTGTAATACAGACAGTATCTATACAGTTTATGTTAGTCTGTATAAATGACCCTCCCTGTGTAATACAGACATTATCTATACAGTTTATATGTTAGTGTGGTTAAATGACCCTCCCTGTGTAATACAGACAGTATCTATACAGTTTATGTTAGTGTGTATAAATGACCCTCCCTGTGTAATACAGACAGTATCTATACAGTTTATGTTAGTGTGTATAAATAACCCTCCCTGTGTAATACAGACAGTATCTATACAGTTTATGTTAGTGTGTATAAATAACCCTCCCTGTGTAATACAGACAGTATCTATACAGTTTATGTTAATGTGTATAAATGACCCTCCCTGTGTAATACAGACAGTATCTATACAGTTTATGTTAGTGTGTATAAATGACCCTCCCTGTGTAATACAGACAGTATCTATACAGTTTATGTTAGTGCGTATAAATGACCCTCCCTGTGTAATACAGACAGTATATATACAGTTTATATGTTATTGTGGTATAAATGACCCTCCCTGTGTAATACAGACAGTATATATAGCGTTTATATATTAGGGTGATGTAACTGACCCTCCCTGTGTAATACAGACAGTAGCTATACAGTTTATATGTTATTTATTTATTTATTTATTTAGCATTTTTATATACCGACGTTCTCGATACAAATATCAAATCAGGTCGGTTTACATAAAACAAAACAATCACGGCGATTGTTATTGTTATCTATTATTGTGATTGTTATTGTTATCTATACAGTTTATATGTTAGTGCGTATAAATGACCCTCCCTGTGTAATACAGACAGTATCTATACAGTTTATATGTTATTGTGGTATAAATGACCCTCCCTGTGTAATACAGACAGTATATATAGCGTTTATATATTAGGGTGATGTAAATGACCCTCCCTGTGTAATACAGACAGTATCTATACAGTTTATATGTTAGTGCGTATAAATGACCCTCCCTGTGTAATACAGACAGTATCTATACAGTTTATATGTTATTGTGGTATAAATGACCCTCCCTGTGTAATACAGACAGTATATATAGCGTTTATATATTAGGGTGATGTAACTGACCCTCCCTGTGTAATACAGACAGTATCTATACAGTTTATATGTTAGTGTGTATAAATGACCCTCCCTGTGTAATACAGACAGTATCTATACAGTTTATATGTTAGTGTGTATAAATGACCCTCCCTGTGTAATACAGACAGTATCTATACAGTTTATACGTTAGTGTGGTATAAATGACCCTCCCTGTGTAATACAGACAGTATCTATACAGTTTATATGTTAGTGTGTATAAATGACCCTCCCTGTGTAATACAGACAGTATCTATACAGTTTATGTTAGTGTGTATAAATGACCCTCCCTGTGTAATACAGACAGTATCTATACAGTTTATACGTTAGTGTGTATAAATGACCCTCCCTGTGTAATACAGACAGTATCTATACAGTTTATACGTTAGTGTGGTATAAATGACCCTCCCTGTGTAATACAGACAGTATCTATACAGTTTATATGTTAGTGTGGTATAAATGACCCTCCCTGTGTAATATAGACAGTATCTATACAGTTTATACGTTAGTGTGGTATAAATGACCCTCCCAGTGTAATACAGACAGTATCTATACAGTTTATGTTAGTGTGTATAAATGACCCTCCCTGTGTAATACAGACAGTATCTATACAGTTTATATGTTAGTGTGTATAAATGACCCTCCCTGTGTAATACAGACAGTATCTATACAGTTTATATGTTAGTGTGTATAAATGACCCTCCCTGTGTAATACAGACAGTATCTATACAGTTTATGTTAGTGTGTATAAATGACCCTCCCTGTGTAATACAGACAGTATCTATACAGTTTATACGTTAGTGTGTATAAATGACCCTCCCTGTGTAATACAGACAGTATCTATACAGTTTATACGTTAGTGTGGTAAAAATGACCCTCCCTGTGTAATACAGACAGTATCTATACAGTTTATATGTTAGTGTGGTATAAATGACCCTCCCTGTGTAATATAGACAGTATCTATACAGTTTATACGTTAGTGTGGTATAAATGACCCTCCCTGTGTAATACAGACAGTATCTATACAGTTTATGTTAGTGTGTATAAATGACCCTCCCTGTGTAATACAGACAGTATCTATACAGTTTATATGTTAGTGTGGTATAAATGACCCTCCCTGTGTAATACAGACAGTATCTATACAGTTTATATGTTAGTGTGTATAAATGACCCTCCCTGTGTAGTACAGACAGTATCTATACAGTTTATATGTTAGTGTGTATAAATAACCCTCCCTGTGTAATACAGACAGTATCTATACAGTTTATATGTTAGTGTGTATAAATGACCCTCCCTGTGTAGTACAGACAGTATCTATACAGTTTGTATGTTAGTGTGTATAAATGACCCTCCCTGTGTAATACAGACAGTATCTATACAGTTTATGTTAGTGTGTATAAATGACCCTCCCTGTGTAATACAGACAGTATCTATACAGTTTATATGTTAGTGTGTATAAATGACCCTCCCTGTGTAATACAGACAGTATCTTATACAGTTTATACGTTAGTGTGTATAAATGACCCTCCCTGTGTAGTACAGACAGTATCTATACAGTTTATATGTTAGTGCGTATAAATGATCCTCCCTGTGTAATACAGACAGTATCTATACAGTTTATATGTTAGTGTGTATAAATGACCCTCCCTGTGTAGTACAGACAGTATCTATACAGTTTATATATTAGTGCGTATAAATGACCCTCCCTGTCTAATACAGACAGTAGCTATACAGTTTATATGTTATTGTGGTATAAATGACCCTCCCTGTGTAATACAGACAGTAGCTATACAGTTTATATGTTATTTATTTATTTATTTATTTAGCATTTTTATATACCGACGTTCTCGATACAAATATCAAATCAGGTCGGTTTACATAAAACAAAACAATTGCGGTGATTGTTATTGTTATCTATTATTGTGATTGTTATTGTTATCTATACATTTTATATGTTAGTGCGTATAAATGACCCTCCCTGTGTAATACAGACAGTATCTATACAGTTTATATGTTATTGTGGTATAAATGACCCTCCCTGTGTAATACAGACAGTATATATAGCGTTTATATATTAGGGTGATGTAACTGACCCTCCCTGTGTAATACAGACAGTATCTATGCAGTTTATATGTTAGTGCGTATAAATGACCCTCCCTGTGTAATACAGACAGTATCTATACAGTTTATATGTTATTGTGGTATAAATGACCCTCCCTGTGTAATACAGACAGTATATATACAGTTTATATGTTATTGTGGTATAAATGACCCTCCCTGTATAATACAGACAGTATATATACAGTTTATGTTAGTCTGTATAAATGACCCTCCCTGTGTAATACAGACAGTATCTATACAGTTTATGTTAGTCTGTATAAATGACCCTCCCTGTGTAATACAGACATTATCTATACAGTTTATATGTTAGTGTGGTTAAATGACCCTCCCTGTGTAATACAGACAGTATCTATACAGTTTATGTTAGTGTGTATAAATGACCCTCCCTGTGTAATACAGACAGTATCTATACAGTTTATGTTAGTGTGTATAAATAACCCTCCCTGTGTAATACAGACAGTATCTATACAGTTTATGTTAGTGTGTATAAATAACCCTCCCTGTGTAATACAGACAGTATCTATACAGTTTATGTTAATGTGTATAAATGACCCTCCCTGTGTAATACAGACAGTATCTATACAGTTTATGTTAGTGTGTATAAATGACCCTCCCTGTGTAATACAGACAGTATCTATACAGTTTATGTTAGTGCGTATAAATGACCCTCCCTGTGTAATACAGACAGTATATATACAGTTTATATGTTATTGTGGTATAAATGACCCTCCCTGTGTAATACAGACAGTATATATAGCGTTTATATATTAGGGTGATGTAACTGACCCTCCCTGTGTAATACAGACAGTAGCTATACAGTTTATATGTTATTTATTTATTTATTTATTTAGCATTTTTATATACCGACGTTCTCGATACAAATATCAAATCAGGTCGGTTTACATAAAACAAAACAATCACGGCGATTGTTATTGTTATCTATTATTGTGATTGTTATTGTTATCTATACAGTTTATATGTTAGTGCGTATAAATGACCCTCCCTGTGTAATACAGACAGTATCTATACAGTTTATATGTTATTGTGGTATAAATGACCCTCCCTGTGTAATACAGACAGTATATATAGCGTTTATATATTAGGGTGATGTAAATGACCCTCCCTGTGTAATACAGACAGTATCTATACAGTTTATATGTTAGTGCGTATAAATGACCCTCCCTGTGTAATACAGACAGTATCTATACAGTTTATATGTTATTGTGGTATAAATGACCCTCCCTGTGTAATACAGACAGTATATATAGCGTTTATATATTAGGGTGATGTAACTGACCCTCCCTGTGTAATACAGACAGTATCTATACAGTTTATATGTTAGTGCGTATAAATGACCTTCCCTGTGTAATACAGACAGTATCTATACAGTTTATATGTTATTGTGGTATAAATGACCCTCCCTGTGTAATACAGACAGTATATATACAGTTTATATGTTATTGTGGTATAAATGACCCTCCCTGTGTAATACAGGCAGTATATATACAGTTTATGTTAGTCTGTATAAATGACCCTCCCTGTGTAATACAGACAGTATCTATACAGTTTATGTTAGTCTGTATAAATGACCCTCCCTGTGTAATACAGACATTATCTATACAGTTTATATGTTAGTGTGGTTAAATGACCCTCCCTGTGTAATACAGACAGTATCTATACAGTTTATATGTTAGTGTGGTTAAATGACCCTCCCTGTGTAATACAGACAGTATCTATACAGTTTATGTTAGTGTGTATAAATAACCCTCCCTGTGTAATACAGACAGTATCTATACAGTTTATGTTAGTGTGTATAAATAACCCTCCCTGTGTAATACAGACAGTATCTATACAGTTTATGTTAGTGTGTATAAATGACCCTCCCTGTGTAATACAGACAGTATCTATACAGTTTATGTTAGTGCGTATAAATGACCCTCCCTGTGTAATACAGACAGTATCTATACAGTTTATACGTTAGTGTGGTATAAATGACCCTCCCTGTGTAATACAGACAGTATCTATACAGTTTATACGTTAGTGTGGTATAAATGACCCTCCCTGTGTAATACAGACAGTATCTATACAGTTTATACGTTAGTGTGTATAAATGACCCTCCCTGTGTAATACAGACAGTATCTATAGAGTTTATATATTAGGGTGATGTAAAAGACCCTCCCTGTGTAATACAGACAGTATCTATACAGTTTATGTTAGTGTGTATAAATGACCCTCCCTGTGTAATACAGACAGTATCTATACAGTTTATGTTAGTGTGTATAAATGATCCTCCCTGTGTAATACAGACAGTATCTATACAGTTTATACGTTAGTGTGTATAAATGACCCTCTCTGTGTAATACAGACAGTATCTATAGAGTTTATATATTAGGGTGATGTAAAAGACCCTCCCTGTGTAATACAGACAGTATCTATACAGTTTATGTTAGTGTGTATAAATGACCCTCCCTGTGTAATACAGACAGTATCTATACAGTTTATATGTTAGTGTGTATAAATGACCCTCCCTGTGTAATACAGACAGTATCTATACAGTTTATGTTAGTGTGTATAAATGACCCTCCCTGTGTAATACAGACAGTATCTATACAGTTTATATGTTAGTGTGTATAAATGACCCTCCCTGTGTAATACAGACAGTATCTATACAGTTTATATGTTAGTGTGTATAAATGACCCTCCCTGTGTAATACAGACAGTATCTATACAGTTTATACGTTAGTGTGGTATAAATGACCCTCCCTGTGTAATACAGACAGTATCTATACAGTTTATACGTTAGTGTGTATAAATGACCCTCCCTGTGTAATACAGACAGTATCTATACAGTTTATATGTTAGTGTGTATAAATGACCCTCCCTGTGTAATACAGACAGTATCTATACAGTTTATATGTTAGTGTGTATAAATGACCCTCCCTGTGTAATACAGACAGTATCTATACAGTTTATGTTAGTGTGTATAAATGACCCTCCCTGTGTAATACAGACAGTATCTATATAGTTTATATGTTAGTGTGTATAAATGACCCTCCCTGTGTAATACAGACAGTATCTATACAGTTTATGTTAGTGTGTATACATAACCCTCCCTGTGTAATACAGACAGTATCTATACAGTTTATATGTTAGTGTGTATAAATGACCCTCCCTGTGTAATACAGACAGTATCTATACAGTTTATACGTTAGTGTGTATAAATGACCCTCCCTGTGTAATACAGACAGTATCTATACAGTTTATACGTTAGTGTGTATAAATGACCCTCCCTGTGTAATACAGACAGTATCTATACAGTTTATGTTAGTGTGTATAAATGACCCTCCCTGTGTAATACAGACAGTATCTATATAGTTTATATGTTAGTGTGTATAAATGACCCTCCCTGTGTAATACAGACAGTATCTATACAGTTTATGTTAGTGTGTATACATAACCCTCCCTGTGTAATACAGACAGTATCTATAGAGTTTATATATTAGGGTGATGTAAATGACCCTCCCTGTGTAATACAGACAGTATATATACAGTTTATATGTTATTGTGGTATAAATGACCCTCCCTGTGTAATACAGACAGTATATATACAGTTTATATGTTATTGTGGTATAAATGACCCTCCCTGTGTAATACAGACAGTATATATACAGTTTATATGTTAGTGTGGTATAAATGACCCTCCCTGTGTAATACAGACAGTATCTATAGAGTTTATATATTAGGGTGATGTAAATGACCCTCCCTGTGTAATACAGACAGTATCTATACAGTTTATATGTTATTGTGGTATAAATGACCCTCCCTGTGTAATACAGACAGTATCTATACAGTTTATATGTTATTGTGGTATAAATGACCCTCCCTGTGTAATACAGACAGTATCTATACAGTTTATGTTAGTGTGTATAAATGACCCTCCCTGTGTAATACAGACAGTATCTATATAGTTTATATGTTAGTGTGTATAAATGACCCTCCCTGTGTAATACAGACAGTATCTATACAGTTTATGTTAGTGTGTATACATAACCCTCCCTGTGTAATACAGACAGTATCTATACAGTTTATATGTTAGTGTGTATAAATGACCCTCCCTGTGTAATACAGACAGTATCTATACAGTTTATATGTTAGTGTGTATAAATGACCCTCCCTGTGTAATACAGACAGTATCTATACAGTTTATACGTTAGTGTGTATAAATGACCCTCCCTGTGTAATACAGACAGTATCTATACAGTTTATACGTTAGTGTGTATAAATGACCCTCCCTGTGTAATACAGACAGTATCTATACAGTTTATGTTAGTGTGTATAAATGACCCTCCCTGTGTAATACAGACAGTATCTATATAGTTTATATGTTAGTGTGTATAAATGACCCTCCCTGTGTAATACAGACAGTATCTATACAGTTTATGTTAGTGTGTATACATAACCCTCCCTGTGTAATACAGACAGTATCTATAGAGTTTATATATTAGGGTGATGTAAATGACCCTCCCTATGTAATACAGACAGTATCTATACAGTTTATATGTTAGTGTGTATAAATGACCCTCTCTGTGTAATACAGACAGTATCTATACAGTTTATGTTAGTGTGTATACATAACCCTCCCTGTGTAATACAGACAGTATCTATAGAGTTTATATATTAGGGTGATGTAAATGACCCTCCCTGTGTAATACAGACAGTATATATACAGTTTATATGTTATTGTGGTATAAATGACCCTCCCTGTGTAATACAGACAGTATATATACAGTTTATATGTTATTGTGGTATAAATGACCCTCCCTGTGTAATACAGACAGTATATACAGTTTATATGTTAGTGTGGTATAAATGACCCTCCCTGTGTAATACAGACAGTATCTATAGAGTTTATATATTAGGGTGATGTAAATGACCCTCCCTGTGTAATACAGACAGTATCTATACAGTTTATATGTTAGTGTGTATAAATGACCCTCCCTGTGTAAAACAGACAGTATCTATACAGTTTATATGTTAGTGTGGTATAAATGACCCTCCCTGTGTAATACAGACAGTATATATACAGTTTATATGTTAGTGTGGTATAAATGACCCTCCCTGTGTAATACAGACAGTATCTATAGAGTTTATATATTAGGGTGATGTAAATGACCCTCCCTGTGTAATACAGACAGTATCTATACAGTTTATATATGGGAAAGAAAAGCAGAGCGAAGACACACTCCTGCAGTGCCTGTTCCTTAGCCACTCAGGCTTTTGAGCAAACAAATGAAGAATTCCCTCAAATAGTTTGTATCTGATCTGGTGAAATTATCTGTTACCTTACCAGATATTATGATTCCTGCTGCTATTTATCAGAGCTCCGGTGAGCCCTAGATAAACAATACTGGAAGCTATAAGATCTGCAGAGGACCACGGCTAGAACCTAGGTGAATAAGACGACGTGCACATATCTACCTGGCTGATGTAGGCTGAAGGTGGAATTGGAAACTGGACGCCATTAATGGTGAAAGTGAGCGTGGGCAAGTTCTGAATATTGTTGCAGTTTACGGGATACTATGAAAAGCAATGAGAAAAACCAGTTTTCAGTCACATTAAGGAACAGCTTTCTTATTTCATGGTTATCTGAGGACCTGCATCGTAGACATTGCTTCTCACATTCTCCACCTGTCCCTATCCATCCATAATCTGTAAAATCATTTCATGGTCATTTGGAGTCTGACAATAAATGCACAGAAAGTATATATTTGTTTGTTGAGAAGACGTGGAAGAAAGTTTGGTGGAAAGGTAAGAGCCAAGTCTAAATCAATAAATAAACTCCCTCTGTCTTCCCGACATCTGTATTGCCTTGAACGGTCAGCAGGGAGTAAGAGTTTTTACTCTCCTGTTATGTGTCTCAGTTTTGCACTGCCTTTTTCAAAATCTTTGTCCCATTCCTCCCACTGCTGCTGGTGTTGGTTGCTGAACTTACCCCTCCGTATTGATCCTCTTCGCTTCCAAGGTAAGGAAGCAGGTAGCCCATGTATGGTGCTGGAATATTGAGTTGGATAGTGCCAGTGTCTACGATTGCCTGGCAGCCTTGGCTGCACCAGCCGGTAGATTGTCCATTGATGGAGAAGCTGTGGAGAAATGCACAAGAGGCTTTGTTATCTCAGAAGCTGTGCTCATGTGATACCATTTTCTTCTCCTCTGCCAGGGTGCCCAGTCGATAGATCCAATGCCCTCCCACCTATTAGAGACTTTCAGGTCCTTGTATTTCACAAAATGTTGAACTAATAGTGAAATATTTTGAGATACAATTGAAATTACTTCTTCCAAAAACTTCTGAGGCATGGCAGGATGCTAAAACGTAAACAGAGGCACAGATGTGACTGTTGATGAAATTTAGATTGGAGCCCTCTCTGAACAAGATGGGGTAGGAAAACACAAGACATGAAGGTCATGGGGATGGAGCAGACTTACTCGTTCATAGTGATTTGCCAGTATAGCTCCTGGGTGACGGGGGCCCAGTAGATCTGACCAGTGTAAAGGCTACTGTCAACTCCTCCAAAGATTACTTCACCGGATTGGCTGAGAAAATACATGATAAAACAATGCGATTGGTTATCCAGAGTATTCTGAATTATGCACAGCAAAAGGGCCCTCAAATGAGAGCTTAATGGGGTCATTTGGAGCAGCCCTTCTATCTGCATGCTATGTCTGAACTTTGCAGATCATTTTCAAAGGGGAACTTTCACATTTTTAGCTAACATAAAATGCAGGGTTCACCTCCTATTCTTGCAGGAAACCAGTCAGGAGCAAACTAGTGTGTGCACTTTGAAAATAAATCAAATGTAAGAGTGCTCCCCCTCAGCCCTTCCTGAAATAAAGCATTTTCTGAAAGCCCTTATGTGCTCCTTGCCAGGCAAAGGAAGACAATTTACCTAGCTTCAAAAACTCTCTTGTGAGAATTTACCAGTTTTCTAATTATTATATTCTCCTTACTTATTAATCTACGTTTGGAAGAGATGAAGGCTTAGGAGATCACCATGTCTGTGTTTGTGACACTGTAGCCCCCATTCCCACCAATGACTTCTGTTTAGTTTCCTATAGACACCACATGTTCAGGATCTGTCAGAGGGGTTTTTTCAAATCACATATATGCATGCATCCTGGGATGTCAGCTCAATCAGTTCTGTGTGGAACTTCTTGTTCCACTTTCTGATTCCTTGGAACATTCACAACAAAATACAATATTTTCATATGCAAAAGGAAGGTTTCAGCTCTAATTCCAAAATGCACATGTGAAGCGCCTCCTTACCTGCCCATGTAGACGCTGAAGACTGGCTCTGTGAGGGCGTTCTGCTGTAGCAAGCCCTGCATAACAGTGGCAGCATTTCCCACTGCCAGGCCAGGGTAAGCCAACCCAAGAATCCCATCAAATTTAGAGTAGATGAAGTTGCTGGTGGGCTCAGTGATGGTAAGGCCAAATTCCTGATTGGTGACAGCTATGTTCTGGATCTGAAAGAAAATGTGAAAACGCTGTATAAGGACCCTTAATACCTGATCTCCCACTTGGCTTGTAAGCTCTTTGGGACAGGGACTGCACTTATGCCATGTGTCAATCATTTCTTGTATCCCATTATTGGATGTCTCTATCTTGCTCAGTTCTGCTAGATGATGGTAGTATTATTTTAGCACGTGCAGTATGGACCACTGAAAACCAGCGTACTTTATAACAATTACCTAGAGTGATGCTGCAAAGTCTGTGCCATGAATAACTGCACAAGGATTAGAAAATAAATTTCCCCACATCCTCCTGCCTGCAACCTGAGCTGAGGGGAGAAACAGGTTCCAAAAGTCAATAACTGCTTAGTTACCCAGGTAAAACCATTTGCTTAAAATAATAACAGAAAATGTCAGAAGCAGGACTGGCAGACAGGTCTCCTGGCTTCTGGCCCATTCTCTTCTAATCACGGGGTCACCCAGTCTGTCCAAGGTGTCAGTGATAGGAGCTACAGAACCAGAACTGCAGCTTCTCTGTAAATGTGCTGCGATTCCTGCACTGAAGTCACTGCTTTCTTTGCTGGAAATGCGTTCAGTCTGCACATGCAGCCTAGCAAAGACTTTCTGCTCATACTACTAGAGCAGATAGTAATACTACTCACGGTCACGGTATCATAGCCAAACAGGCCCGTGACGCTGCTGCCAACATTACCGCTGCCGTAAGCCATGGTGAAGCGCTGTCCATTGGAGGAATAGGTGGAGGACTGACTGGGATTGAACTGTGGATGGCTGGCTAAACAGAAGACAAAAGAGCACTTTTAGCTGGGTCCTAACATCCTGCTTCTAGCAATATGGAAGACATGATAAAGATTAGAAAGCAATATTTCTATCACTCATTGAGTCTCCCTGACACGTGAGAGCAGTGATATGGGAAGTACAGTGCAAGAGAGGGATGGTTATACTGCTCCTGCATCTGTTACATTACTGCACTCACTTCCAGCCTTTGGGGGAAACAGGCTGCTTTTCATTCAGCATTAGCTCCTAAGGAATGGCAGGAGAGCTTTGAGGGCTCTACAAGCTATGCCACTCTTCTCTGGAGGATGAAAATCACCAGGATAAAGTTCCCTGGTTACACGGCTCCTAGCACTGAGTAACTTCTGCATGGAAATCTATGCACAGACTTTGAAAATTCCTATCCCCCATCCCATCTCCACTATCCCCCCACCCCCTGCAATACCAACTGTGTGTGTAAAAGTGCACGGCAAAGAGGTTTTATGAGGATAAGTGTCCTTGAAAATTACCTCCTACACAGCAACTTTCAAAAGATTTTACCCAGGTAATAAATTCCCCTCCCCCCTATGTGGATAATTTTATCTACATTGCACAGGGGCAGAGTGGGTGGGGGGAGAATGGAACTGCACAGGGGTTTTATTCTTAAATCCCCATGTATGATGTACAGTGCTGCAGATGCAATGTCTATGGCTCATGAAGTGCCCTCCACGTCATGTTTTCAGGAAAACTCTGCATGGTCATACTTCTCCCAACTTGCAATCTCTCCGCAGGGTCTAAAAATTACCCCAAATTGTCAACCATCAGATGTGGGAAATTCAAACACAATTGTGATCCTTGACATGAAGTAACAGAAACAACAGGGCTTGATGTATCAATGGTTACTAAGAACATTAAGAAGCTCCATGCTGGGTCAAGTCCAGCATCCTATCTCCAACAGGGGCCAGTCTGGATCACATGGAAGTCCCTGATAGATCTGTGCCACGTTGTTCAGTCCCAGAAGTATGAATAAGGTTTAGAGTATGACCAAGCCCTTGATACATCAGGTCCAGTGTCTTCTGCACTACAGGATCTGTAGGAAATACACAACATCTACACTGAAAATAGCGGAGGAAACTTTATCTTGTCATGTCAGATCCTCAAGAAAGACAACATTCCCTATGGTCCAACCCTCAGCTCTTAAACTCATTCCATAGTGCCAGATTACTCACTGCAGGCCTGGCTCTGGCAGTAAGTGGAGGGGACCCAGAGATTGGAGGAGCCGGTGTCAAACAGGACCAGGAAGTTCTGGGGAGGCGTTCCAATGCTGATCTCTCCAAAGTAGTAAACCTAGAAAGATTTGATTGATTGTGGATTACAGAGTTAGGTTCTTACTCTAGAAGGTACAGCAGCTTTTCTAGAAAGAGTATGATCTTTAAAACAACCTTGGCACTTCTGAGGTTGAAGGAAGAAAGAGAACCAAGGAAGTTAGGTTTCTTTCTGTGTACCATATGGATAATATACTGAGAGAAGGAAATGCGTGGTAGGCATAGAGGCCCTGGTGCTCACATCAAAGTACATGGATTCATCAGCCACAGCAAAGTTATTGAAGTTATATTTCAAGGCAGGATTTAGTCTGTGTGTTCTTAAGTAATTCTCGAGCACTCCCTTCTCTTTCATCTCCTCTCGGATAGACTTGTATTTCTTCAGGGGGACTCTATGTCAGATGAAAAGAAAGAGGGGAATCAATCAACAGGAAAGCCATTGTACTTCTCTCTTCTTAGCCTTCTCTTGGATACTCACCTCACCAGCCCCTCTGAGAGCTGCAGGCACACCAGTGCAAGGATCAGCCACTTCATCCTCTTCTTCTCCAGAACTCACTAATCACCTGAGCAGAGACTTGAGTTCTTTCTGTGTTGGAAATGCTTTCTTTTATACTCGCAACCCCACCCCTCTTTCCATTCTCCTGCCTCTCTTCCTTTCTCCCATCTTAATACAGGCTGGAAATTGCTCAATATATATTTTTTTAGGAGTATCAAGTTCTATTATCTTTATCAGCCTTTTCCTAGTAACCTCATACTTTCTGGATCTATTCCATAAGAAACTGGCTCGATAAGGGACGCAAACATGGTTTTGGAAGAGAAAAGGTGTTATCAAAAACATATAACCTTCAAATGTTCAAAATGAAATCTAGTTAGTTCTTCTAAATGTAAACTAGTAAGTCAGGTTAAAGGAAGAGAAAGAGTCCATTATCTTGGATCATCACGAGTTCCTTCTGTGCCAGCTTCCTAGCTATGATACAGGGAAACAAGGAAAGCTCTGTCATAGCAGGTCTTTGAACGAAATGTCCTCATCCCTCAAAAATGGTGTTTCCTTGGGGCAGCAACTGCCTCTTAAAATCTAAATACATTTGAATACCCACTGATCTTTTTACCATCCAGGAATGGGTCAATCAACCTGTTAAACATGTCCATAGCTGTATTAGGAGACCTTGCCCTGGAAGTATCTTTCACACTTTTATCAGAGTAAAGCCTCCTTCGCTTGGGGAGGGCAGAGTGTGGACACCTTCCACAGTTTTACCCCTCTCAGGGTAAAATCTTCTTCCTCTGGAGTTACATCTACTTCTGATTGTCTTCATGATCTCTTAGTTTTTCCTGCAAGATCCTTGTATGAATGTAACATGTCTTTGTGCAGTGCAATTATGTCCCCTTCTAATCTTATTCATCTTTGATAGAAAGAAACCGGAATCTTTGCTTCTACAGTTGTCTGTTTTCTGGTTCCTTGATATCCTTCATGAACACTGGGACCAAGAAGTGTGACCCATAATCCTGGGTAATGTTTGCAGATGGAGACCTGTCAGTGTTTCAGGGACATGCAAGAGTTCAGCCTGACATTGGCAAATTGTAAAGATCTGCATAACATTTATATCACCTAAGAAAAATAAGAGACCGCATGTTCTCAACAGCTGGCCCAATGCTATAGAACTCTCTACCCGAGTATCTAAGACTGACCCCAGAAACAAAGACATTCAAACGTGACCTAAAAACATGGTTATTTCAAAATACATGCAACCTAACTTAGAATTATCCGAACACAGAGCATGCACCCTCAAGGACAAAGTCATTAAGAACCTATCTTCTGAACTAAATACCTTAATATGTATGTTGTTTGTTCTCATTAAGTCAATATAATTGTCGATGTGTATTATGTACGTCATGTTGTAAACCGTTGTGATCTTTATTTGGAACAATAGTATATAAAATGGCTAAAATAAATAAATAAATATCTTGGCAATGAATGGCAGGGTTGGTGCCAGCAGTTGTGTGTGGGTGAAAGCCCCAAGAATATATGAGTGCAGTGGACATAATCCTCCATTACTGTTTAGTTCTGTTAAATGTAGAAGCCTTATTTTATTTTATTTGTTTATTTATAACATTTGATAATCGCATTCTAGGTTTAACAATAAAATATTTCAAAGTGATGTCCATATTATGTATTTTATTTATTTGGCACTTTTATATACCATTAGCAAATAAAGCTTAAAACAACAATAAAATTTATTTATTTATTTTATTTAGAAACTTTTAATATACCGATGCTCAAGATAAATATCTTATCGTACCGATTTACAGCATAACAGGGGATAACCAAAACGAGTAGGAGGAAGTTACAAAAAACAGGATGTTGCAATTGGAGACAGGAGAGCAAGGAAGAATAGGCTAAACATAGTGTTAATATAGAGAAAACAATAAGTAGATTATAAACTTAACTTGACAAGTAACCAAATAGGAGATCAACAACAGTCAAACAAACAAGCATAAAATAACATATAAAACACAGTACACAAATTCTTCAATACACTGATCATTATTTATCCTTTCCTGAAACTGTTCTACCAACCTAGTTTTTACCCTTAGGCCTAATCACATCAACCACTTCGAATCAAGGAGTGCCCTAAAAGTTTAATTTGGAAGCTCAGACAAAATCAGCCAAGTTTTTACCTTACATCCAAACGACATCAAATCAGTCTCCTCTCTACAAAAGGGGAAGGCAATTTTCAGAAAGACCATTTCCGTAGGTAAAATGCTGGGTTTTATTTTAAGGTTAATCTACAGCAGTCAGTTTCTTCTGAAATACAAAAATTGCTCGATTCAGTAAGAAAAGGTCTTGCCCAGAGCTTTCACCAATAGAAACATTCAGTGCCAACTGCAATCCAAAGGAAGGATTTAGGGTTACGGCCCTTTTTGGTGTGTGTATTGAATTACAGATTATCCCTGGCTAGACATAGAAACAAAGAAACAGGATAGCAAAAAAAGACAATCTGCCCATTCACACCAACTAATTCAGCTGTACAATGCCTAGGTGCCACTAGCTCTGAAGTCAGCAATTGTGAGACTGGAAGACTGGGTTTCCAAATGGCAAATGAAATTTAATGTGGACAAGTGCAAGGTGATGCATATAGGGAAAAATAACCCATGCTATAGTTACACAATGTTGGGTTCCATATTAGGTGATACAAAACAAGAAAGAGATCTAGGCATCATAGTGGATAACACATTGAAATCGTCGGCTCAGTGTGCTGCAGCAGTCAAAAAAGCAAACAGAATGTTAGGAATTATTAGGAAGGGAATGGTGAATAAAACATGGAAGTCATAATGCCTCTGTATTTATTTATTTATTTATTTATTTTATTTAAAATCTTTTCTATATCGCCGTTAAGTACCATCACAACAGTTTACATATAGGCACGTAAAATAATGTTAAAATTGTATAGGGAAGTACTTTCTATCAAAAAGTGCCATTAATGTTCCAGTTACAATGTTTGAATCAATAAAGAATGTTTGATGAATGTCATAAATTTTATCCATTTATTTTCCTAAAATTGCAGGAGAAGTTCCCTTTAATACATTGAAAAGATTTCTCATAGAAGCTCTCTCTTTTCCATCTGAAGATATTCCCTCTATTAACTTTTGTTACTTCTTGAATAAGAGAGCCTCGGCAAGAGGAACAAATGTAGTGAATATACCAGCTTTTTGGAAAACTCTAATATTGAGTTATAGAGAGGAATACTCTCTTGGCATCATTTATCTATAAACAGGATGTGAATAACGTTATGAAATCCTATTTTGGGAAGTTTCCATTACAGCCGGTAACGTTATTTCCTGATTTGGCTCAGGCCACTCAAATCAGGAGAAAAGAATTTCTAACTTTGCGTCAGAAAGTTATTGATTTAGGTTTTTCTTTTGTGTTACGCTATCCGTGTAAATGTATCCTAAAAAGAGGCACAGAGGGATTTATATTTTTTCAGTTTGATTAGTTTCAAAGATTCGTGGAATCCAGACAGCCCACCACCTCTTCCCCAAATATTTCCAATGAGGATGGGGTTTAAATAAAAGAATGCTGGATTTAATCTATGTTAGTGCCCTTGATGAAGGATTGCTTAGTTTCCTTTTTGAAATCTCCTCAATGAATTTCACTTGCCTCCAGGTTTCAAGTTTCTATGAAGATAGTTGCTAAAATATGATTTGAATGACAATAATATGATGGTGATTAGTTGCTTTAAGGATTGTGATTAAATTATCATTGTATAATGTTAATATCACCAATATGGTCAATTTACGTTTTCCTAATTGTAAAAGAAAAATTGAATAAATAAAGAATTAAAAAAAATTTTGTCCATTTATATGTGTAAGAGGTTTACTTTACATGTATAATTCTTTGTACTGTCTTGTTTATTTAACATTAGCAGTGGGATAATAAAATTTAAAAAAATGATCACATATCTAATTACATGCTGTGAGCTGATGTTATTCTGTCTACTTTATTTCTTTTCCTGTTCTTCATTCTCTTTGTAAAACGCTTGTTTGAATAGCCAGGTCTTCAAACCTTTTTTGAAATTTTTCTGCAATCTGATCTCAAGGGGCATGGTGTTCCATAGTATAGGACCTGCCAAGGATAGTGCTCGCTCTCTAACTTGGGTCAGTCTTGCTGTCCTAACTGAGGGGATTGTTAGGAGGGCTTTGTTGGTCAATCTGAGATTTCTTTGTGGGACATGCCCATGGAGTGCTGTGTTAGGCCACTCAGCTTTTTTGTCATTAATTAATGTATGTATTGTGCAGAGTGTCTTGAACTGAACCCTTTGTTCAATGGGTAGCCAATGTAAATCTGCTAGTGTTTCAGTGATATGATCTCTTTTCCTTTTTCCAGTAAGTATTCTTATGACAGAGTTCTGTAAAATTTGGAGTGGTCTTATAGTTGTGTAAGGTAATCCCAAAAACATTGTGTTGCAGTAATCTGTGCTTGCAAAGATTAGTGCTTGTAAGACTGTTCAAAAGTTTGTTGGTGTTAGTAGGGGTTTTAACCTCCTGAGGACCATAAGTTTGACGTAGCCTTCTTTTACTTTCAGAGATATGTGTTGTTTAAGACTGAGTTCAGTGTCAATTATTACACCGAGGTTCCTTACTTTCTCAGCTAGTTCTATTTTCTGATTATTCTTTAGTATAATTGGAGTTTGAATAATCTCAATGTTTTTTCGTTCTAGATGTAGGAACTCAGTTTTTTCAATATTAATAACTAATTCCATTTGGTTTAGTAGTTTATTTTTTTAACACATTTCTATACCGACCTTCATGAAAAAAATTCACATCAAATCGGTTTACATATAACAGGGGGATAACATTGATTAGTTGTTTATGTCAAGGTAGTTAGTTGTTTATGTCAAGGTACATGTTGGCTAAATTTAATGTTTTTTCAATTGAGTCTTCAACGGGTAGAATTAGTTGAATGTCATCGGCATATATGTAATATATGATTCCCAGTCCAGCTAGAAGGTGGCATAGCAGAAGCAGGTAAATGTTGAAGAGTGTTGTGGACAGTGCTGATCCCTGTGGTACTCCTATTTGTAGACTAATTTTATTTGACATCACATTTTTAATCTGTGCTTGAAAGAATCTGTTACTAAGATAAGATCTGAACCAGTTAATTGTGTTGTTCTGAAATCCTATTTCTTCTAGTCTTTTTAATAGTATATCATGATTTACTGTCAAAAGCTGATGACAGGTCTAATAGCATAAGAATGTAATGTTTTTCACTATCAAATCCTCTTAGAATATTGTCTGTCAGTGATAGCAGTAATGTTTCTGTGCTGTAATGTTTACGGAATCCATGTTGCGAAGGGTACAGTATGTTATTGTTATCTAAATGTTCAGCTAGTTGTTTTTGTACGGTTTTCTCTATTAGTTTTGCAATTAATGGTAAATTAGAAACTGGTCTATAGTTGCTGAGAATAAGTGGATTGCTGTTCTTTTTCTTTATAATTGGTTTGATAATTGCCCCTTTGAGTATATTTGGCATTGCTCCTTCCTCTAAGGATAAGTTTATGATCTTTGCTAGGATTGGTGATGCTATGTTAGCTAGTTTTTTTATGTCCAAAGTAGGCAGGGTGTCAATTACATGTGGGGCAGGATTTAACTTTTTTAGCATGGATTCTACTTCAAAGTTTGATATTTCGTCGAATGTCAACCATTGAGTAATGTCTTTTTTGTGCATTTTAATTTCTTGTTTTGTTAAGATTGGGATTTTGGATCTTGTTTGTAATTTTGTCAATGAAAAATTGTTCTATTTCATTACACCATGGTGAAAAGATATAGTTGCACTGGAGAAAGAACAGAGAAGGGCAACAAAATGATAAGGGACATGGAACGGCTGCCCTATGAAAAAAGGCTAAGGAAGTTAGGGCTGTTCAGTTTGGAAAAGAGATGACTGAGGGGGAATATGATAGAAGTCTACAAAATCATTTAAGGACTTGAACAAGTTAATGTTTAATCTCTCCGATAATAGAAGGACTAGGGGGCTCGTCATGAAGTTAGCAAGTAGCTCATTTAAAACAAATCAAAGAAAATTCTTTTTCACTCAGTGCATAGTTAAGCTCTGGAATTCATTGCCAGAGAATGTGGTTACGGCAGTTAGTGTAACTGGTTTAAAAAAGGTTTGGATAAATTCCTAGAGAAAAGATCCATAAACTGCTATTAATTATTAAGCAACAGTAGCTTGAGATGTATTTAATGTTTAGATACTTGCCAGGTACTTGTGACTTGGATTGGCCACTGTTGGAAACAGGATGCTGGGCTTGATGGACCCGTGGTCTGACCCAGTATGGCATGTTCTTTTGTTCTTATGTTTGCCCTCCTTTGAAAAAGGTGGGATCTGACTGTGAGGTTATGCCCAATTAATGATTGTATATATATTTATTTTGTAAGCCACATTGATGTATAAAGTAAACATTGTATCAAATGTATTAAACGGAAAGCTAAACATAATTACTGGTCAGTATCCAATTTGTTTTCTTAGATATGCTGCTATTTTTGTTTTAGCTTTTTAAGACTTTGTCCAATTTTGATTGACGCAATTTAGAGATTTTATGTTTTATTTCTTGTGAGTAATGTTATGATTTTAGCTGGATGTCTTGTTTTATGTTGTACTGTGTATGTTGATCTGTAAGCTGCTTTGGGCCAAGGCATTAGCAGCTTCAGGCCAAGGCATGTGTTGGAGAAGATTGTTTACCAGCAATTTTTAGGGTTTATGACTAAGGTGGAGAGATTGCACCCTGTACAATTTAGATTCAGACAAGACCACAGTACTGAGACTTTAATGATGGCCTTCGAATACATGAGGATCAGGGCTCAGATTCTTTAATAGTTGTGCTTGACTTGTCTGCAGCATTCACTACTGTGGACCACAATTTATCACCTGTTTTCTTTGAGTGTAAAAGGAATCACTTTACAATGGGCTCAATCTTTTTTGACTGACTGTACCAGGCAAGTTATTTGGGGCTCTTCAAAATTGATGATAAAACCTGTAGAGTAGTGATGTGCAGAGGCAATTTTTTTTTAATTCATTTCATAGGTCACAATCATTTATTTGGTTTGTGTCAGGCAAAAAAAAATGTAATTTATTCATTTCCCATCAATGTACCTGGGAAAGGAATGCATTCTATTTTGCGCTCTGAAATAGTGGTTTTCTAATCATTTCTAATAAAACCTATGGTTAGACTTCATCAGAAGGGTGAAGGACACTCCAGTGCACCACGTCTGCGTCGATATGGCATCAAATATAGCCTGAATAGCCCAAGGAATCATAATGAGGCAAAATAGTACCAGCAGTAGGAGGAGTTCTCCAAGGCACTGTGAGAGGATCAAAGCAGCAGCAGCAGCAGCAGCAAGAGTGGCAAGAATACCCCAAAGTTCCAAAAGAGGGGAAAAGCAACACCAAGTGTGGCCTGAACAGCTCCAGGCACCATGAAGGGAGAATGAAGCACCTAAAGTCACAGGAAGAACCTCAAGGCACTGGCAGAGGGTCAAAGCAGCAGAAAGAGTGGCATGAAGACTCCAAAGCACTGTGAGAGGCACACAGCAGTCACCCACAGTGGCAAGAACACCCCAAGGCTCCAAATGTATGGCACTCATTATTTTATAGACCTCTGTCATATCTCCCCTCACCTGTCTCCAGGCTGAAGAGTCTTAACCTCTTTAGCCTTTCCTCATAGGGGAATTGTTCCCTCCCCTTGGTCGCCCTTCTCTGTACCTTTTCTAATTCTGCTATTTCTTTCTTGAGCTGAGGTGACCAGAACTGCACACAATACTCAAGATGAGGCTGCACCATGCAGTGATACAGAGGTGTTAGGATATTCTCTGTTTTACTCTCCATTCCTTTCCTAATAATCCCTAGCATTATGTTTGTTTTCTTGGCTGCTGCTGCTGCACACTGAACAATTCTTCTACCTGCTGCTATTCTCTCCTCTCCCCTTTGTTCACAGTGGCATGATGGAATTGGAAGTGGCTACTGGGTTTTTTTTATGTTATAATATAGTTTATAGATGTACTGTACCACCCACCAGTGTCAGTCACACTCAATCAGGCTGACAGATTGAGTTCACTTCAGTGATTAGCAAACACTATCAAGCAGAGTTAACAGCTTGCCAGTGGTACAAACTCACTACTGCCTGGCTATGCCTCACAGATTGTGCAAAATTCTCTCTCTCAAAAAACACACACATACGCATGTATTGTTGACTGACTCCTTTTGAATGCACAAAAAAAACTTCCAGAGAAGAAACTGACAAGGCTGGCAAAGCTACTCTTCAATCTGTCTCTGTAATCTGCAGTGTAAGCAATGCACTACCACTATGTAGAATCAGACATACAAAAAAAACCCACTGCTATTTATTCACTGCTTCTCTTCCATATTCCAATGAAAACAGAATGCAATCCCTCTGTTTTTCTCTCGAAGTGAGATCACTGTGACTGTGGCAGTGAAGATAACAAAAGGCCCTTTGCCAATGCTCATACTCAGCACCTTTTATTATGCTACACAACTGTATCATACTGATTCATTTTTGCTATACAACTATATTATTGACGCAACTGGCTGCACTGTAAAGATTCTACTGTTCAGTTGTCCCTCCCCTTTCTAGATCCAAGTTAATTCTCCCTGTTTCATTGTAACTTTCTCACATCCATACTATTGTTTACGATGTTTGAACTTTGAATATTGATTACTATGTTACTCCCTGCCTTATTCACATTGTTAAATGTAAACCGAGTTGATGTGATTCTTGTCATGAAAGTCGGTATAACAAAATAATAAATAAATAAATAAAATGCCAAAACTCTTTATTTTTCTTTTTAAACTTTTTTTTTCACTCTGAAAGAGCTTCCAAAAAAACATCCTTTCCCTGTGAAATCAAACTTAGAAAATGGAGGGGGTTTTTTTTTACATATTCACAGACCTTTCAGACACAGGATGTTAGCATTTCATGAGCACTTGATCCAGGTACCAGCAATAGGCTAGTTTAAAAAATGCTTCATCTTGATTGGTCATCTGTTCTGTCCACTTGCCTACTTCTCCCACATTGTAGGCATTGATTGCTTGCTATAGTAACCTTCAGGAGAAAATTCCCAGTCTCACCAGAGCACTTTTACATGGGCCAAAGACTTGAATGGGAAACAAACAAATGCAATAAAAAGTTTAGTTTATATTTGTGGGCAGCCTCCATTCATTTTTCAGGGCCAAGAATGAAAGAAAAGTGGTTTTATTTGTGTCATTTTACCAATTTCAAATGAACGCACATCCCTGCTGTGAAGTGCCACATAGGTCAGTTCCCCTCTCCTCCATTGTTCAAGCTTTATGTAGTTCAGTTAACTGATCTTGCCCATACTTTGGGAATTTGCTTGCTGATAACATTCAGTCATTGATTCATATGAAGTTGGATCAACATTTTATGGTTGATAATGTAAACAAGTGCTTGAACATCATAGCAAATTGGCTTCTAGCCATAGTTAAAATTGAATCCCGATAAATCTGGCACGCTATGAGTAAGTCAGACAAATAGGGCACTTACCTTTTATCCTCTTGCTATGGCTCTGAAGTTCAGAAGAAAGAAGTGCTAAGTTGTCTGGGAGTCCTGTTAGACTCTATGCTTTCTGGACACAATCACATATAGTTTGTTTCTCCCTTTTTATTTATAGATCTGTAAATTACAAATTGTATTTTGGAAGAAAGGGATCTTAAAATAGTTATACATGCTTTGGTGGACTACTGTAACATTCTTTACCAGGAGCTGTCTAGTGTGAGATTTAAAAGGCTTCAATTCTCAAGAATACAGCACTGAGGTTATTGACAGGACCGAAGGTTGGGGATCACATTATCCCAGTGCTGTATAGATTGGGAGGAATGAAGGGTTAGCAATACATTGCCTTTGTGCAGTATAGATTGATGGGACTGAAGGGTGAGGATCACATTACCCCTGTGCTGTATAGATTGACAGGACTGAAGGGTAAGGATCACATTACCCCTGTGATGTATAGATTGGGAGGACTGAAGGGTGGGTATCACATTACCACTGTGATGTATAGATTGGTGGTACTGAAGGGTAGGGATCATATTACCACTGTGATGTATAGATTGTGGGACTGAAGGGTAGGGATCATATTACCATTGTGATGTATAGATTGGTGGTACTGAAGGGTAAGCTTCACATTACCACTGTGATGTATAGATTGGTGGTACTGAAGTGTAGGGATCATATAACCACTGTGATGTATAGATTGGTGGGACTGAAGGGTAGGGATCATATTACCACTGTGATGTATAGATTGGTGGTACTGAAGGGTAGGGATCACATAACCATAAGAACATAAGAAAATGCCATACTGGGTCAGACCAAGGGTCCATCAAGCCCAGCATCCTGTTTCCAACAGTGGCTAATCCAGGCCATAAGAACCTGGCAAGTACCCAAAAACTAAGTCTATTCCATGTTACCATTGCTAATGGCAGTGGCTATTCTCTAAGTGAACTTAATAGCAGGTAATGGACTTCTCCTCCAAGAACTTATCCAATCCTTTTTTAAACCCAGCTATACTAACTGCACTAACCACATCCTCTGGCAACAAATTCCAGAGTTTAATTGTGCGTTGAGTAAAAAAGAACTTTCTCAGATTCTCCATAGTGATATATAAATTGGTGGTACTGAAGGGTAGGGATCATATTACCCCTATGCTGTATAGATTGGTGGGACTGAAGGGTGGAGATCACATTACACCTGTGCTGTATAGATTGGTGGGACTGTAGGGAAGGGATCACATTACACCTGTGCTGTATAGATTGGTGGGACTGTAGGGAAGGGATCACATAACAATAGTGATGTATAGAATGGTGCTACTGAAGGGTAGGGATCATATTACCCCTGTGCTGTATAGATTGGTGGGACTGAAGGGTGGAGATCACATTACACCTGTGCTGTATAGATTGGTGGGACTGTAGGGAAGGGATCACATTACACCTGTGCTGTATAGATTGGTGGGACTGTAGGGAAGGGATCACATTACCCTGTGCTGTATAGATTGATGAGTCTGAAGGGTGGGGATCACATTACCCCTGTGCTGTATAGATTGGTGGGACTGTAGGGAAGGGATCACATTACCCCTGTGATGTATAGATTGATGAGTCTGAAGGGTGGGGATCACATTACCCCTGTGCTGTATAGATTGGTGGGACTGTAGGGAAGGGATCACATTACCCCTGTGATGTATAGATTGATGAGTCTGAAGGGTGAGGATCACATTACCCCTGTGCTGTATAGATTGGGAGGACTGAAGGGTGAGGATCACATTACCCCTGTGCTGAATAGATTGGTGGGACTGTAGGGAAGGGATCACATTACCCCTGTGCTGTATAGATTGGTGGGACTGTAGGGAAGGGATCACATTACCCCTGTGCTGTATAGATTGGTGGGACTGTAGGGAAGGGATCACATTACCCCTGTGCTGTATAGATTGGTGGGACTGTAGGGAAGGGATCACATTACCCCTGTGATGTATGGATTGCCAGGACTGAAGAGGGGTGATAACATTGTCGCTGTGCTGTACAGATTACATCGGTGCGATTATGTGTATTATGTCATGTGTTTGTATTGGGCAGAAGATTTATGTGAGGAAGGTGAGGACTATGTGGATATATCAAGGATAATTTAATAAAGTAGAAGACAACAGATATTTGGGCTTTATAAATTAACCACTTGTAGCAGATTTCTTTCCAATAACACACAAAAATGAGACGTTTGCTGTCAAGCAGTTTATTTCTTTGCAGCTGTGCTTAGGAACCAAGAATTCCTTCTCTGGAGTGTTCAGAAGAGAATATAAGTGTGCGGAGAGACATGAATCAATGGGTCATGCAACAGGAACACTGCACTGTGACCTTAACAAGAGACTGAGAACTGTTAGGCTCCTGTGGGGAACGATTCGTTGATCTAAGCTACTTTGGCAAAGCCAACCTGGTTATTGCCAACATCGTAGACAGAGTAATATTCCCTGAGGAAGACGTCACCCAGGATCCAGAGGGGCTGTCCATTCTGGGAGGGCAGGTAAGTTGGTGAGATCCCAACCGAGCAGTAACCATTACTCTGGAAAAGCAAAAATGAGATCTTGGATTAAAACCTCCTGCTCTTACGTTAAAGAGTAAGGGGAGAACTAGAAGGCTGGTTATGGACACAGCAAACCACGAGCTGTCAATGAAGGTAACAGGCAGAGGAAAGAATGATACACGCAGATATTAAAGAAACAGAGTGCCAAAGGAGCTTCTGATTATTCAGAGATGTTCAATTACCACACCCACTCTCAGATTACGACAAGCAAGGTCTGCACTTTCACACCAGAAATCAAACATCGCTATTTTAGACCCATGAAACCGATTTTGTTTTGCAGAACTGAAGGGCCTCTCCCTCCCCTCTTTATCATAGAAATCTCTACCTGGAGAATGTAGGCCGAAGGAGGCAGAGGGAAGGAGACTCCACTGATGGTGAAGCTGATGGTGGGCAGGTTCTGGATGTTGCTGCAGCTTACTACATACTGTAAAAGGAGAGAACAGCCAATCTAATGACTACAAAACTGTGAGGCAGTGTGACAGCCCCAACCTGCCACTGTGATACCCACAACCCAAGAGTGCAAAGTTCCTCAGCTCTACCAGAGCCGCCTCCTGAATCTCACTTTCACATTAGATAACAGCTCCTACCTATCTCCAAGAAAACAGGCAACAGGTTAGTAACGTCCCCTTTTCTTGCTCCCATCACCTGCTGCAAATATTCTCTGCTGGACTCACTTCACCATTTTGATCCTGCTGAGCTCCAATATACTGCATGAGGGTGGAAAACGTCTGCTGGGGGGCAGTAAGAAGAGAAGTCCCAGTGTCCACAATCCCCTGACAGCCCTGACTGCACCAGCTCGTTGCCTGGCCATTCACAGAGAAGCTGGAAAGCAAACACAAGGAAAGCCCTGATGCACAAAGTAGTTAAGAGTCTCGAATCTGCTATGTGGAGTAATACAAGTTCAGGGGAAAAATCAAATGGAGGAAAACATGAAATAAAAATGAAAAATCCTTACCCTTGAATGCCAATCTGCCAATACTCTTGTTGGGTGACTGGAGTCCAGTAAATCTGACCACTGTAATAGTTTGAATCAACTCCTCCAAAGACAAGCTCTCCTCCAGCCTGACTGCTCTCCTGCCTGATAACAAAAATGCACAACTTAGCCTGAGTAATCGCAGAAGATGGAAGCGTTCCTTAGCACACAATAGACAGACTTATAGGGAAATTTCAGGCAGCCGAGGTAAATCGATTCAAAATCATCCTCTCCAATAATATGCTGAGAAAAGCACAATTCAAGTCGCCCTTGCTGACTTCAACAATCGCTTGATTTTCTCAACAACAAATCTTTTCTTATGCGGATTCATTAACAAATTCCCTTCTTTACAACGTCAACCAATGGGTTTTATTCTCAAAATTATAAAAATTCAAATTTATTAGGACCACAAAGACTTGCAAATACGAACATATTTGGATTTAAGTGCCCGCCTTTTCAAACCTGTGCTGAAGGAGAGTTACAATTCAGTGCAGTAAGGTAGGTTCCTGTCCCAAAGAGTTTACAATGTAAATTGATGCCTAAGGCAATGGGAGATCATGTGACTTGCCCAAAGTCACAAGAAAGATTAGAGCAAGATTTGAACCATGGCTGCCCTGGTTCTCAATCCACTTCTCCAAATACTAGGCCACTCCTCCATATTTGCTGTAGCAGAAAGAGAAAATGAAGAAAAAAATGCCTTACCCGCTCAGGTAGAAGCCGAAGATTGGTTGGTTGATCAGATTCTGTTGCATCATGCCCTGCATAACGGTGGTGGCACTTTCTACTGAAATGGAAGGGTAGGCCAGTCCCAGGATGCCATCAAACATAGCATAGACAAAGTTGGTGCCTGGCTCGTTCACACTCAGACCAAATTCCTGTTGTGTGATGGCAATGTTCTGGATCTGAAGAGTAGGAGAACATCCATTCTGTGTCACTGCTATTGTGCAGAGGGATAGAAGGGGAAATCTACCATTTGGCAAATCAGTAGATTAGGATGAATGTCTATGGGGTTTTTTTCAACCTGGAATTGTTGGTGGAATTTGCTTGATTTTGGTGGCTTGGGATGGAGCCTATGAATGGTTGGTTCTAATAGATCTCACTGTTGGTAGAGAGGCTGATTTTTTTCAGTGAGGGTATTGATGCTTAGGGCTTGCTTGAGCCCTAAGTTTAGTTGTGACTGTGAGGATGGTGATGTTTTGGGAAGTCATTATTTGATTAGGTTTTTAAGATTTGTATTGATTGTTGTTACTGGCTTATGTTTTGTGTGTTTTGATCATGCTTTGTAAATTGTTATTCTGGTTAACTTATAACCCGCCATGAGCTTTATTGATAGGGTGAGCAATCAAACTGAACTACATAAATCCTATCACCTCGGTTCACTGTGCTCAATATTTGGAAGCCAACGAACCTGTCTGGCAGGCACTCTCTCCCACTCTCCTTTTCCTAAAATCCTGCTGAAACCTCCAAGGGAGTCCCAGTACAAGTTCAGCTAAATGACCAAGTCCCAAGCATGCCCTCAGGCATACCCTCAGCTTCACTATGGACACTACTCCATGTTATTTTCCAAAACGGACTATTGTAATTCACTTCTCCTAGGCCTACCCAAAAATGCCATCCGCCCCTTACAAATCCTACAAAATACCGCAGCCCGTATCCTTACTAACACAAACTCAAAGGAACACATTACGCCAGTTTTGAAAGAGTTACACTGGCTCCCCATTCAATCTCGCATACATTACAAGACACTAACACTTATCCATAAAGCCCTCCACAATCCTGAAATGAAATGGTTTAATAACTCACTACAATTTCAAGCATCTATTAAACCTACCAGAAATCCATACCTCGCCACCTTACAGACCCCCTCGCCCAAACTATATAACCACGCCTCCACCAAAGCACGAGTGTTTTCCTTTGCCGGCCCCTTGTTATGGAATACTATGCCCTCCGAACTACGCCTTGAGCTATCTCCCAAAACATTCAAGCAAAAACTCAAGACATGGTTATTCACACATGCCTATACTTGATATACATATGTCTCTCTACTCCTTTATATGTCCTGCCTTATCTACCCAACACCTCCTTTTTATACACCATTTCTGATTTCCCCTTATATCTGCTTCTACTCTCAATACCCTTCTATGTAACTGCTCTTAATTGCAATCTAAGTGCTATCTCCCCCCTCTTACCACCTCTAATTTAGAATTCCATTTCTTCTTTACCCTTCCCTATCCTCATACCTAAACTCCTAGAATCCCTATATTCTCCAGCTTTGTTTAACTCAGTTCAGTTTAGTTACACTTAAATGATTGTTTTGTTTTTAATTGCTTCTACTTGTTTTATGTTCAAATACCTATATATTAACCTATATATTAACCCTTGTTAAATGTATAATGCTCCGGCGTAAGTTCCTGTTCATTGTACACCGACGTGATATCTCTGATGAGCGGCGGTATATAACAAACTATAAATAAATAAATAAATAATCCCATCCAAGGCGGAACAAGACATATTGAGATCGATCGTCAAAAAATCTGAACTCCTAACATTGGGCACCTAAGTTAAGATCTTAAATTAGACACCAGTTTTCAGTCAAGCTTAGGGCCTAAATTTTCAGCTGAATATTCACCTAAATGTAGGCCCCTAAGTTAGGTGCCTAGTTCTGAAAATCAATGCTAAGCTCCAAAGTTTTTTTTCCCACCCTAACTCCATCCTTGTAGGTGCCTTGTGAAACTTTCAAAAGGGCCAATTTAGGAGCCAAACTCCATAAGTTAGAAGCCTAAACCCTTTGAAAACTCGGGCTCTTTGTGCCTGGAGCATCATTGGTGTAATGATAAATACCACATGGTCTTTCTACTCTCATACCACGCTCAGCCTCGGGGATTCTCTCTACATGTTGGGGTGGGGGTGATCTGATGGATCAGTGGCAGAGCTGGGAGCCATATTTCATTGATATTGGTTTCTGCTCTGTGGGCCCGTTGGGAATGCTGCAGAGGCAGTGCTCACAACCCCCGGGGAAGGATGTCATAGCCCTTCTGCAGCAAAGAGTGCACGTATTCAGGGTTCTTGAAGGATGCATGGTCACTATTCGACTGATCTAAACAAGAGGGAATTAAAAACTGGGAAAATCTCCAGGAAACTGTACGTGAAGGTTACGATACCATTGTTCCAGATCTGATTGAAAGCCCAAAATTTCCTGTGTCTTTTATGAATGCTGTAATTAAGATTTATCCTGACTTAGCCTCTTCAGCACAAGCTAGACGTCAAGATGTTATAGATATTGGTTTTTCTTTTTTGTTAAGATTTCCGTGTAAATGCTTGTTGAAGAAAGGGGCTGAGATGTATATTTTTTTCTGACCACTTCATCCCCAACAGATATATAAAATTAAAGTTGCTGGAATAGCATGTTAAAAGCATTACCTGGATATATATTTTTATGTTAAGTCTCTCTTTAATTTTCCAGGACACCCTTTGATATATGATTTTTGGTTAAAATGGAAGAATAATTTTGGTTTATGTAATTTTCTCAATTTATTGGAAATGTTTTTTCTCCATGTATTTTCATTGCAAAACTTTTGTTTTTGTAAATTAAAAAGCTTGATAAATAAAGAATTTAAAAAAAAAAGAAAGCCCAACAAAAACAGAAGTGGAAACTGCTGGGAGTCTGGGACATAGAAGAAGGGGGCTTGAAAGCCAGAAAACTGACCTTAAAGTTAGTGAATGCTTAATAAAGTGAACACTGTCCACCAAGCATTAATACAACATGAGGGATTCTGACACCAGGGGAGCCAACTTTTCAAAATGATTAGGCATGCTTCTAAACTCAACAGAAATTACCCTTCCCTAGCCTCAGTGAAGGAGTTTGTTCAATATTGGGGGTGCTCAAGCACCCAGTGCACCCACAACGCTGGTACCTATGTCTATGTGCTGACTGTGATGGTCGTCACTTACTGTCACTGTGTCATATCCGAGGATCCCAGTGAGGCTGCCGGTTCCATATGCAATGGAGAACTGCTGCTGCTTGGAAGTGTAGGTGGAGGACTTGCTGGGATTGAACTGTGGGTGGTTTGCTAGATAGAAAGGAGAACAGAATTAGATTTCTAGTTTTCAGCCACAATCAGTGAATACAATTCACAATCAATGAACCCAATTGTTACATAAACCATCTTCAACCTGGACACACCATAAGCAGCAAATCAATTCAAAATGACCCTTGGAGTCTAAGGCCAATAATAGTGCCTGAACCTGAAGCAAGCAGAATAAATGTCCCCTGGGCACCCTGTGCTACTCACTGCAGGCCTGGCTCTGGCAGTAGGTGGAGGCCACCCAGAGGTTGGAGGAGCCGGTGTCAAACAGGACCAGGAAGTTCTGGGGAGGCGTTCCAATGCTGATCTCTCCATAGTAAGACATCTAGACAGAAGGCAGAGAAAGAACTAGGAGCATCCATCACTGCCATCTCTCTTGTTTCCGATTAATTACTTCCAATAGCACTATCAGAGTTTGGTAAAGGGAGGATAGGATTCACGCCATCACTTGGAGCTCTTCTAATTAAAGTAAAAAGCAATGTCTTAGAAAGAGGTTAGCTCCGATGTCCTCTAATTCCCACCTGCTTATTGCAGCCTGGCAAAATAAAAGGCAGAAAGCCGAGGTGAAGAACCAGTCACAAATTAGCTGGATGGGAAAGAAGTATTTGTATCCCAGAGATACAGAAGAGGGCGCTTTTAAGGTTTAATAAACAGTTTTCCTTTTAAATATCAATTTATTTTTGGAAGAGGAGAAAATGTGCATGAGAGAGATGAGAACTGCCATGATACTCACGTCCATGTAGTTGGCGAGTGGTTCATAAGCAACACCAAAGTTATTGAAATGATATTTGGTTCCGGGATCCACTCTGGGAGCCTTAAGTCCATGCTCACGCATCACTTCCCTCATGGACTTGAACCTCTTCAGGGGGATCCTACAGAGATTGAAGAAAGACTGAAATAGGCAATGCTGTAGACCCCTCTGCCCACCCCCTTCATTCCATTGCTTGCAGATCTGTCACCTCTTTGTCACTTCATTCCCAGTGGTGGAAACCTGATGGTGAGTGACAATAACCTCCGTATTGGAGGTTGAGCATTCAGCATTTTCACTCTGACTGGATCCTGCCTTATGTTGAAGTGTTTTAGTCTGTGAAGGATGATCCTTTAGAAGGATGCTCCTCAAAGTATAACAAGCTAAAATTAAACATCACCATCTATGTTACTTGGATTTATTGTTCATTCAAATCTTCAGTTCATTACCACACAATGCTCAGAGAGCACTCACTTTAGTGAGGAGTTGGATTTAACATTAACCATGTTGTGGAAGGGCAGGCTAGATAGGCTGTGTGGTCTTTTTCTCTTTCTAAAACATGCCTGGATAAAAGAAGCCTTCTGTTAATGCATCCTCACCTCACCAGCCCCTCAGAGAGGTGGAGGCACACCATCGCTAGGATCAGCCACTTCATCTTCGTAGCTCCAGAGAAACCTTCAGTCCTGAGAACTGGGCTGAAGTCCGATGTTGAGACACTGGTTTATATATCCCTGGGGCTGGCACTTACCCTGCTGGACTGCTGACAGTCACACCGTCGCCAACAGACGTATCAATTAAATCAAACTTTTATCAGTGGTCCAATGGCATGCTTGGCTATTTATGATCAAACACCTCTATCTCTGAAACATTATTTACCTTGGCATAAATCTCTTGATTTTCTCATTCCTAAAATAAAGGTTAAACAACAAGTTGTAGGTGATACTTTTTATTGGAGAAACTGAATGCATTTGTGGTGGTTTTTAAGAGTTACGCTCCCTCCAATGGATCTATATTTATTTGTATCTAAGTGAACTAAATGGCACTCACAGCAGGGCTTAATTTGTAGATAAAAAGGAAGTTTGACCATGGATGGGGTGGTGAGATGAGCGGGGGCAGGTGTGATATCTCTCTCTTACGCACAAATACGCGAACGCACTTTTCCCAGAGGACGGCTGGGGATTGGGGGTGCAGAAGAAGGCAGATGAAGAGAATGGGGCTCTTTCTTAGTAACCCTCCTCTCTGCCCTAGTGATCCTTCATCCCCAGCAGCCCCCCGAGCATATAAATTCATCAGTAATCCTCGTCCTCTCCACAGTGGTCATAAAGTCCCTAAACCTAACCCCCTATTCCTGGTGATTCAGCCCCTCTTCTCCCTGGAATATCACCCTCTCCAGCAACTCTCCTCCTCAGCCAGTGAAGTCAGAATCAGCTGGCTGCCTGGAGAGCAGGAGCAAACAGGTGTGCACGGTTCGCTGTCCTCAGGCTCCATGGACAGTCTCCTTGGGTCTTGCTCATTGCCTTCTTGGGAGTGGAAGGAAGAGAGGAAAGTCAAAAATGTGTTATTCCTCCACTACATATTACCATTTACTAGTAGAAACTACTTAGCTCAAAAGGCGTTCAACATCACCCTAAATGCTGTAAGCGTTCACCATCCACCCAACATGGACCATGGTTCGGTACTTCTGCCTTCCTCAGGGGTAAAGATCCAGAAAAATATATTTGAACAGATGCCTCTCATCCAATGAAGGAAAAAAATCTTGAAAACAAAAAACAAAAGCTAAAACAACGTTAAAAAACCCACTCACACACCTCTCCATATAATCACTTCAACAATCAATAGCTTTAAAGAACACGGCACCCACGTCATTGTGCAGGCCCATTCAAAAAAGCCAAGTCCACTTCCTCTACTTAAATAGTCAAACTAAATGACGTGATAAACGGAAGTATCGTTAATTCATCAAAGGAGATGTCACTCACAGACAAATGCTCAAACAATTCTAAAAAACAGACCAATCAATCTCCTTATTCAGACCACTCAGCGGGACTGTATCAAAAAAATAAATCCACTTCTGTTCACACTGCATCAAAAGTCTATCAAAATCACCACCATGCGAAGATCATTTCGGTTGCTCAATCACTGAAAATGTAAGCTCATTAAAGCTGTGGCCTTTTAACAAACAGTGTTGGACTAAAGGTGCCTCTAAGCGTAACCTTGCAATTGCACTGCAATGTTTAATTAATCACGTGCGTAAAACACGTTTAGTTTTCCCTATATATAGCAGTGGGCAAGGGTACCAAAGACCATAGATCACCCTGACAGAAGAACAAGCTGAAACTTGCCTTTCTTAGAAAAAGGCAACACAACTCCTGAAAAAGATTGCAGACACACAGAACACTTGTTACACAGATAGTGGCCCACTGGGGTTGCCAAAACACCCGAAAGACCAACAGTCTTGTTCATCGAAATTAGAATGTATTAGCACATCTCTAAGGTTCCTACCACATTTTAATGTTGAAAATACTTCATGTAAACCTAAAACGTGCCAGTGTTTTTTGAATACTGCATTGAACTTAATGAATCACTGGGGAATACGGCAAAACACATACTGCTCTAGAGTCATCACTCTTTCTAGAAGGTATAAAACAACAGTTCCTGATTCACTCAATGTGCCCTCTTATAAGCCTTTTTCAAAATATGCAAGGAATAACCATGCTGTTCCAAAAAACAAAGCATTTCCTTAGCTTTGATCTTGTAATCATAAATATCAGAGCATAATCTCCGTAAGCGCAAAAATTGTCCAATGGGCAAATTTGACCGTAGATGCTGCGGATGACAGCTATCGTAGCGCAGTAGAGTATTCCTATCCATGGGTTTGCAATGAATCGAGATAACCCATGAACACTAAACGCAGAGGTAAAGCTCAAATTGCAATCACAGGACCCCAACCATTGCATAAAAACCAGAAAATCACTTTCACATCTGTCCCATATAATCAGGATGTCATCAATATAGCATTACACACCAATATAATAAGGTTTCAATTAATCTAATTTCCACACGTCATATCTCAAAGTTATTTAGAAGACAAGTTTTGTAGGACCAATACCGAAAGGATCTGTAGAACAATCAGACCCCATTTAGGATAGGTCACATTACTTTATTTAATGTATCATTTAGAGTCTCTCAAAAATTATAGTCCCTTCACAGGTTGTAATCCCTTCGAAAATTATTTTGCCACGGGACGAGAAAATATATATATTCATAAAGCAAAAAACAGCTTAATGCTTAATACTTAGCTTCTAATCGGGATCAGAGTTAAAATCCTGAACTAAATCTCTGAAAGTGGCTATGACAGGGTCCAAGGCTCAAGGTGGGCTCCAAGTAGATTTGGGAAACACTATAGCGGTATCAGACGTTTGGGCCACACTATTAGAAAAATACAACTTCAACCCTAATGATTTAATAAAGCGATGAAAACACTTCTCAAAGTAGTCAAACCTGATAGTTGGAACAAAAGTTAAACCTTTCTGCAACACACTAACCTGTGAAGGAGTTAAAGTAACAGACGATAAATTGATTACTGCTGGACGATGACATTGCTGGAAAATACCTGTCAGAACAGTTACTTGGGCACCCAAGCTCTGATTCCTCATGTCCTGGATCCTTACATGCTTGTTGAGATAAAAAAAAGACCTCCGTTCACTCATATTATCATTTTCTTCCCCTGAAGAGTCAGAGGGGGAACCAGACGATTCAGAAGTCCAAGCCTTTCTGTTCTTATTTTTAGCATAGTTGGGATTCATCCAGAAATAGACTGATCCCATGTTTTTGCCTGGGTGTGGGTTTTTTTTATTGGTGTTTATCGGTTAAAACCTAAAATCAGAAACCCTATCTACAACTTGTTTGTTGCCCTTCATTTCTACACCCATTACAACACCATTAAAAGTGAAATATTGAACCCTTTTCTAATTAAACTCACCAACCCCTTTTAACGAAACATTTCTTTAGCCATATTGCCATGAACAAATCTAGAAAAATCTCCCGCCCCTCTCTTCCTTTTGAACGACAGCCACATGGTATAGCACAACTCACCCTTTTCACAATTTTTTTTTGATACAATCCTGTGTACTCTGTTAGATTTATTATTATTTATTACAGTATTTATTATCTGCCTATAGCAGACAAACTGTGCTAGGCAATGGACGGTGCATGGGGAAGGCTCCAGTGCAGTGGTTACTCTGTTAGATTTATTATTATTTATTACAGTATTTATTATCTGCCTATAGCAGACAAACTGTGCTAGGCAATGGACGGTGCATGGGGAAGGCTCCAGTGCAGTGGTTACTCTGTTAGATTTATTATTATTTATTACAGTATTTATTATCTGCCTATAGCAGACAAACTGTGCTAGGCAATGGACGGTGCATGGGGAGGGCTCCAGTGCAGTGGTTACTCTGTTAGATTTATTATTATTTATTACAGTATTTATTATCTGCCTATAGCAGACAAACTGTGCTAGGCAATGGACAATGGGGAAGGCTCCAGTGCTGTGGTTACTGTAATAAACGAGGGGCCACGGAGGATGTGCATCGTGGCTAGAAAGGTTAAGAACCGGTGTGCCAGAGAGACACCAGTGCCAAAAATGTGGTCTGGAAAAGAAGGAACATAAACCATGATCGGATGTAGCTTGAACAGATGTTACAAGAGGAGTTAAACCGTCAGTTTAAAAAAAAATTAAGTAAAATATCAGGATAAAGGCAGATAGGTGAGAGAATTACAAGAAGCATAAGTAGAAAGTTTGTGCTGGAGAAACATAGGGGCTAGCAGAAGAGATGCAAGTTAAAAAAATACATTAAGGGAAGAAATAGCAATAGAGGTCAGCAAAGGACAAATTCATGAGGTGCCACTGTGGCAAAGGTGGAGTCATGTGGCTACTAAGGTATATAGTGAGGCTAGTGAGTGTCACGGATGCCCTTTTGCTCAGCATAAACGTACACGTGAAGCCTGACCACCTCTATAACAACAACCAGAAGGTAAATTGTCTGTCACTTTGGAAGAGCACAGGGCCAGGGCTACCATCTTCTGCTATCAAGCAGTGAGCTGGAAGAAGCTACAGAAAGCAGGAAGGTGACTTGGAAGGAAAAGCTCAGAGCCCTGGGTACACACCGTAACAAAGAAACAAACTTGTTCTCTATAATCTTTTGCTTTCTTGCCAGCTGATAATTCCCCTAGGACATGTTTGGTTTCCATGATTGTGATACACTTCCCTAGATAAGCAGAAAATGGATTTTATAGCCATTAGAGGAGAACAGGCTCTCCAGGTCTTCTTAACATTTCTTTATTTTTGAAGGACATGCAGATAGCAGATGTCCAAGGGGCAAGAGGTTTGTGTTTCTTTCCTAGATCATGGAATTAAGAGTCAACACCCACGTTGTAGGTGAGACCTTTATACTGGAGCTAACTTAATACATCTGGGATGAGCTTTTGAGAATTCTCTTTTCATGACGTCAGTGGAGAAACAGTTTGGTTATACTGTGCTGACGCAGGCCCAAAACCTAGCTGACTGTACCAGAGTAACTATACTGCTTCTTCACACCTCTGGAAAGCTCCTCACAGATGTATTTAATCCTATACAAAGTTTTCAGCTACAACGTGATGTCAGACCCTTATTTCCATGAATCTAAGTGGACTAACATAGCAACCACTGCTCTTTCCTGGATCATAAGGAAATCTATAAAGCGTTGAACAGTGAAGTACCACAGTACATTAGTGAAATGCTCATTAATATATAGGCCTGCCAGACCTTTAAGATCTACTGGGCGCTGTTTAATGGATGCAAAATTGTCCAAGTCAAGAGATAGACTGTGGTGGAACAAGGTAGCCACTGCCCTTCATCAGGAACAGTTTTAAAACAGTTAAGAACTCTCTTTAAAATGTTTTTCTTTCAGAAGCCCTTTCATGCATTCTCATTTGATTTTGGAGTTGTAATTTATGACCTGGTACTTTGTATTGCTGAGTCAATTCATGGGCTAAGATAATGCAAATGTGTTTTTAATGTTTTGGAATGAATTTTATTGAGTTATGACCTATGAAATGTTATAAATAAAATATAATTTCCATCCCTACCACTTCTTATCCTTTCTTTCCCTTCTCTCTAAAAGCTTTGACCAGGACACTGAGAATGCTAAGCCTGCTGCTATCTGCGTGTCCATAAGAACATAAGAACATGCCATACTGGGTCAGACCAAGGGTCCATCAAGCCCAGCATCCTGTTTCCAACAGTGGCCAATCCAGGACATAAGAACCTGGCAATTACCCAAAAACTAAGTCTATTCCTTGTAACCATTGCTAATGGCAGTGGCTATTCTCTAAGTGAACTTAATAGCAGGTAATGGACTTCTCCTCCAAGAACTTATCCAATCCTTTTTTAAACACAGCTATACTAACTGCACGAACCACATTCTCTGGCAACAAATTCCAGAGTTTAATTGTGCGTTGAGTAAAAAAGAACTTTCTCCGATTAGTTTTAAATGTGCCCCATGCTAACTTCATGGAGTGTCCCCTAGTCTTTCTATTATTCGAAAGAGTAAATAACCGATTCACATCTACCCGTTCTAGACCTCTCATGATTTTAAACACCTCTATCATATCCCCCCTCAGTCGTCTCTTCTCCAAGCTGAAAAGTCCTAACCTCTTTAGTCTTTCCTCATAGGAGAGCTGTTCCATTCCCCTTATCATTTTGGTTGCCCTTCTCTGTACCTTCTCTATCGCAATTATATCTTTTTTGAGATGCGGTGACCAGAATTGTACACAGTATTCAAGGTGTGGTCTCACCATGGAGCGATACAGAGGCATTATGATATTTTCCATTTTATTAACCATTCCCTTTCTAATAATTCCCAACATTCTGTTTGCTTTTTTGACTGCCGCAGCACACTGAACCGACGATTTCAATGTGTTATCCACTATGACACCTAGATCTCTTTCTTGGGTTGTAGCACCTAATATGTAACCCAACATTGTGTAATTATAGCATGGGTTATTTTTCCCTATATGCATCACCTTGCACTTATCCACATTAAATTTCATCTGCCATTTGGATGCCCAATTTTCCAGCCTCACAAGGTCTTCCTGCAATTTATCACAATCTGCTTGTGATTTAAGTACTCTGAATAATTTTGTGTCATCTGCAAATTTGATTATCTCACTCGTCGTATTTCTTTCCAGATCATTTATAAATATATTGACAAGTAAGGGTCCCAATACAGATCCCTGAGGCACTCCACTGTCCACTCCCTTCCACTGAGAAAATTGTCCATTTAATCCTACTCTCTGTTTCCTGTCTTTTAGCCAGTTTGTAATCCATGAAAGGACATCGCCACCTATCCCATGACTTTTTACTTTTCCTAGAAGCCTCTCATGAGGAACTTGTCAAACGCCTTCTGAAAATCCAAGTATACTATATCTACCGGTTCACCTTTATCCACATGTTTATTAACTCCTTCAAAAAAGTGAAGCAGATTTGTGAGGCAAGACTTGCCCTGGGTAAAGCCATGCTGACTTTGTTTCATTTTCTAATTCAACTTAATTAGTAGCAGGTAATGGACTTCTCCTCCAAGAACTTATCCAATCCTTTTTTAAACACAGCTACACTAACTGCACTAACCACATCCTCTGGCAACAAATTCCAGAGTTTAATTGTGCGTTGAGTAAAAAAGAACTTTCTCCAATTAGTAAGCTGGGGTTGCTGCAGGAGTATATATACTGTGACATCAGCTTTGCTCCATCTCCATCTGCTGGTAGAGGTGTATAACCCACTGGTCCTGAATCCATCTGCCTACATGCTAGGAAATACAACATCTTTCTGTTGGACCATGTCGTACTTAAGATAAAGACGTAGAAGTCTTCCATATTTATTTATTTATTTTATTTATTAAAGGCTTTTATATACCGAATTTCTTGATATAAATCAAATCAGCTCGGTTTACATCGAACAAGTAGAAAATTATAACCAACCAAACAGTAGAGACGATTTGAAGGAGTATAACGTTACATTATAACAAGGATGTGTAAACTTGGAGTAGGAAATAAGATGGGGGACGAAAGATTATAATATACATTGGAGAATGCGAGGGAGGCAAGGAGCAGTCCTCATGATAATTTGTAAACATAGTCACAATGGCATCTGAGTACCCTCTGGATTTCAGCCGCTTCCTCTCAAAAGCCATGCAGCTAGACAAAAGCGCTCGACCTGGTCTAAACAAACGGGACCCTGATGAAGCAGATTCGGCAGGTCCTGGAACCGTAAGGGGCCGTCTATGGTCAGATTGATCAGATCCGCAAACCAAGGGCATCTCGGCCACACTGGAGCTATCAGAATTACCTCCGACGGATGTAATTCTATTTGGCAAAGAACCCGGCCTATGAGAGGCCAAGGTGGAAACACATACAGAAGAACATCGGTTGGCCAGGGAAGAACCAGAGCATCCATGCCCTCCGCTCCTGTGTCCCACCGATGAGCGAAGAAGCGAGGAGCCTTGTAATTCTTGAATGTCGCCATCAGATCCATACTTGGCATGCCCCACCGAGTACAAAGAATCTGAAAAGCTTCCTCTGAGAGCTCCCATTCTCCGGGATCTAGAGAATGTCGACTGAGAAAATCTGCGTGGACATTTTCCACTCCGGCTATGTGAGATGCCGCTATGCTGTCCAAGTGCTGTTCCACCCACGAGATCAACAGACGAGCTTCCAACGCCACTGGTTGACTCCGGGTTCCACCCTGGCGATTGATGTAAGCCACTGTGGTCGCATTGTCTGAGAGAATTCTGACCAACTTGCCGCGGAGAATCGTAAGAAATGCCTGTAGTGCCAATCTCACTGCCCTGGTCTCCAAGCAATTGATGGACCATTGTGCTTTCTTCTTGGGACCACAACCCCTGTACCGATTTCCGCAGGCACACCGCTCCCCAACTGTACAGGCTGGCATCTGTAGTGACTACAGTCCAGTCGGGAACTGCTAAAGGAACCCCACGTCTCAAATTGTCCGGAAGCAGCCACCAATCCAGGCTGGCCTGTGCATACTCCATCAGCGGTAAAGGAAGATGAAATTGTTCCGAAACCGGGCTCCATCGGGAAAGCAAAGCGGATTGTAGAGGCCGCATATGCGCAAATGCCCATGGGACTAATTCCAATGTCGAAGTCATGGAACCTAGGACTTGCAAGTAATCCCATACCTTCGGAATTCGCTTGGCCAACAAGGCTCGCACCTGACCTTGAAGCTTGATCATCCGTTCCTCCATGAGGGACACCCGTCCCTGTGAGTGTCGAACAGAGCTCCCAAAAACTCCAATGACTGAGACTGTACTAGACAACTCTTGGACATTTGACTATCCAGGCGAGGGCTCTCAACAACTGAAGTATTCGGTGTATCGCCTCCTGACAAAGCACCTCCGACTTTGCCCGAATTAGCCAATCGTCCAGGTACAGGTGTACCAAAAACCCCTCCTTCCGGAGCTGCGCTGCCACAACCACCATAATCTTGGTGAAAGTCCGAGGTGCTGTGGCCAGACCGAACGGGAGGGCTTGAAATTGGTAGTGCTATCCCAAAATGGAGAACCTCAGAAACCTCTGATGATTGGCCAGAATCCCTATGTGTAAATACGCTTCCGTTAGATCCAGAGATGCAAGGAATTCCGCTTGCCGAACTGACGGACCTTAATGTTTCCATTCGGAAGCGAGGGATTCGAAGACACCTGTTGACCAGCTTGAGGTCGAGGATGGGCCGAAAGGTCCCTTCTTTTTTTGGCACCACGAAGTAAATGGAATAACAACCCCTTCGAAGCTCCAATGGAGGAACCGGAACAACAGTGCCGAGGTTGAGAAGGAGCTGGAGGGTTTCCTTCACCGCCTGACGCTTGGTTGCATGACTGCATGGAAAGACAAAAAAGTTCTGACAGGGCTGGCATGCAAAATCTAACACGTAACCGTGTTTTATCACGGATAGAACCCACTGATCAGATGCAATCTTGACCCACTCCTCGTGAAACAGAGACAATCTGCCTCTCACCACAGGAACCAAGGAATGGGCCAGTCACACATCATTGTGAAGGCTTTCCACCTGAAGTGGTCGGTCCAGAGCCAGGTCTACCAAAACACCGCCCCAGAAAGGACTGAGAGTACATCTGCTGTCTGGTGGCATTGTGACGAAAGGAAGAATCCGATCCCCGAGAAGTCCTAGACCTCCGGCCTCCACGAAAACGAGCCCTGGAAATGAAGGAACCTCTTGACTTCAGTCTATCCTCCGGTAAGCGATGCACCTTATTCTCACCCAAGGACTGAATTAGGTCTTCCAGCTCTTTCCCAAAGAGCAACTTTCCTTTAAACGGCAAGGAACCCAGCTGAGAATTAGAAGACACATCCGCCGCCCAGTTGTGTAACCACAGCAGATGCCTTGCGGATACCGCCGACACCATGGTTCTGGCCGACGTGCAAAGCAAATCGTAAAAGGCATCAGCACTATAGGCTATCACTGCCTCTAAACGCCCTGCTAGGAGAGATTCCTCTTGAGAGATTGATTCGTTAGCCAGGAGACACTGTACCTAACGCAGGCCTGCCCTCAACGAAAAATTGCTACACATCGCCACACGGATTCCCAGTGCGGAAACGTCAAAAATCTTCTTAAGTTGAACCTCCAGCTTACGATCCTGTAAATCCTTAAGGGCTGTGCCCCCAGTGACCAGAATAGTGGTCTTCTTTGTGACCACAGCCACCGCTTCATACACCTTAGGAACCCTTAAAGGTTCCAACGCCTCTTCAGGAAGCGGATAGACTTTATCCATAGCCTTAGCCACTTTAAGGCCCAAGTCCAGTGTGTCCTATTCCTTTAAAAGTAAATCCGTAGCCGAGAAATGAAAAGGGAAAGAAGACAAAGGACCCCATAGGCCCAATACCACAGGATCCGTAGCCCCAAACGGGACTCTTCCTGGGGAAGTGTCCCGTTTGGGGCTCCCCTAAAATAGCTGGAATGAGTGGACCCAACTCATCTTTTCAAAATAGATGGACAACCTTTGGGTCGTCTCCATCTGCCCCATGAGACCCCCGGATACCGCTCTGAAATTGCTCAGTCTCCCCCCTCCACCCCCCTCGGGGACTGGGAAGGGAACTCCCAGTCATCCTGGTTTTCCAAATCCGTGGAGCTATCCGGATCCGCCAGCAGAGTTCTCAAGTTGAGGGGCCTCTGGCCTAGTGGAGGACCTGGGTCCTGTACGGTCTTGGCCCACTTCAGGGCCCCGGGTTGAGATTCCACACCAAGAGGTCTCTTCTTGCTCGCCTTCCAGGCCTTAAAGGCCTTATGCATTAGAAGAACAAAATCTGAAGAAAATGGTGAATGCGAGGATACATCATACTCATCCCCTGTAGGGACGTCCCCCGCACCCTGGCTGTCGGGACCTGCAGGCTGTTTCCCCTCAGGGACCCTCCCTGCGGCAAAAGACTCGGAGGGAGATGCTCCCCTTCCTGCACTGGACATGCTGCTGAGGCCGCTGACAGCAACAGGCCCAAAATGGCGCCCGCTCCGGAGGCCGAGGCCCCGAGAAGATCTAAGATGGCGGCCGTTCCCGCGTTTTGCGGGAACGGGCCCAAAATCGACGGGGGCAGCTCCCCAAACACTCCTGTTACGGATTGCACCCTCACCATGACCCTCCTCAAGGTCGTGGAAGCTCCCTCTCCCCTGGAAAGGCAATTCGTGCAAAGCCCATCCCGCGACAAGCATGCTCACGTGGTGCCACAGGCCCGACACGCAGCCCAATGCAGCATGTGGAAAAACAACAAAAAGAACAATTCAAAATCTAATTTTACACACACCCCCTCCCCAAAACACGGCGAAACAGCGCAAAAACACCCTCCCCGCGATCAGAAGGGGAGAGTGGAGCCGCAAAGATAAAAAGGACAGTCCGATTTTTTTTTTTTTAAACAAATACTTGCCACGAGCCTCCGGGTCCTGGCCCTACTGGGGGGAGTGAGCCAGGCTCCCCGGTATCAACCCCAGTAGTGGATGAGCTGGAACAAAGAAAGGGCTTTCACCCAGTACCTCAGCTGCAGCCTACAACCAGAGAGGATGGTCCCCTCAGGACCTCACAAACCCCTGGGAGGCGGGAGACTCTGACCTGCAGGCAGTCACTGCGCTCTCACTCTAGGAGTCACTGCAGTCTCACTGCTAGGCAGTCACTGCACTCTCACTCTAGGAGTCACTGCGGTCTCACTGCTAGGCAGTCACTGCGCTCTCACTCTAGGAGTCACTGCAGTCTCACTGCTAGGCAGTCACTGCTATTATTCCCTTTTTTTTTTTTTATTAACTAACACTCGGGCCGATTCAGTAAAGTCCGCGGGAGAGCGGACGAACGCCTGCTCTCCCGGCGCGCGATTCTGTATTTAAATTAGGTGGTGCGGTAGAAATGGGCAAAAGGAGGCGCTAGTGACAATAGCACGTCCCTAACGCCTCCTTTTGACCGCCGACAGCCACGGGCTGGAAACCGGATGCCGGCAAAATTGAGCGTCTGGTTTTCGGACCGACAGCCACCAGCCCATTTTAAATTTTTTTATTTTTTTTTTAATTTTTTTACTCTTCAGGACCTCCGACTTAATATCGCCATGATATTAAGTCGGAGGGTGCACAGTAAAGCAGTTTTTACTGCTTTTCTGTGCACTTTCCCGATGCCGGCAGAAACTAGCGCCTACCTTTGAGTAGGCGCTAATTTCTTAAAGTAAAATGTGCGGCTTGGCTGCACATTTTACTTTCTGTATCCCGCGCGCATACCTAATGGGGCCATCAACATGCGCTATTAGGTGCCGCGGGTTGGATGCACGTTTTCCACCCCTTACTGAATAGGGGGTAAGGGAAAATGCGCGTCCAAGGGCAGGTTAACAGTGCGCTCCGTTGGAGCGCACTGTACTGTATCGGCCTCACTGTCACTAAAGCCCAAACGTAACTTAGGCCCTAGCACAGACTGTAGGATTTGCACCCCTTCCATCTGCTGGAGACAGAAGAATACTGCCAGACTGTAGGTGGCACCATCCTATATAAGGTGGAGTTTTGTTACTAAACTTCTTTCTCCATCTGCTAGAGGTGTTGAGGTAGTGTGATTTGGTTTGCTTAGGTACCAACTTTTGATAATCAAGAGAGCAATGAGTCACTCTGGCTGACTAACTGAAGTTAGACTGTTTGGATTTCCCAACACTCCCTCACCCTTTAATTTATAGGCAGGTGCCACAAAAAACAAAAACAAAAAACCCAACAAAAACTTTGAGAGTTTGATCAGTTCCTTGTAGGCCTCTATCAGACATATAGGAGCGGATTTTAAATGCCCTGCGAGCCGGCGCGCCTATTTTGCATAGGCCGCCGGTGCGCACAGAGCCCCGGGACGCGCGTAAGTCCCGGGGCTTCGTAAAAGGGGCGTGTCGGGGGCGATGCGGAATGACGCGGCATTTCGGGGGCGGGCTCAGGGGCATGGTCAAGGCCTCCGGACCAGCCCCTGTTGGCAGATTTATGTCTGCTTTCAGCAGGCGTAAATCTGCCAACAAAGGTAAGGGGGGGTTAGGTAGGGGAAGGGAGGGAAAGGTGGGGGGAGGGCGAAGGAAAGTTCCCGCCGAGGCCGCTCCGAAATCGGAGCGGCCTCGGAGGGAACAGGCAGCGCGCGCTGGGCTCGGCGCACGCAGGTTGCACAAATGTGCATCCCCTTGCACACACTGATCTTATAAAATCCAGCGTACTTTTGTTCGCGCGAGCGTATGTTTTTAAGATCTACCCTATAGTGAATTCACTAATACATTTAAAGGACATTAATTAGACACATTCCTACTCCCATAGCAACCTAAAACTTAACTAGGAACTGAACAAAATTGAGATGAAGGCAGCAGTCCAGCAGCAAGAGGGGGGCTTCCCAGTCTTTTGCATAGAGTGTCACATGTATGATTTTTTACCCACCGGTGAGAAGTTGTACATGTGCATGCAATGCAAAGAGCTCCTGGCTCTCAGAGAATGAGTCCGATCTCTGGAGGCTAGAGTGGCAGACCTGGAGGAGCTGAGGCAGACAGAGAGGTATATAGATGAGACCTTCAGGGACATAGTAGTCCAGTCCCAACTTCAGACTGGCAGCCCTGGTGCTGCCTTGGAGGAAGAAGGTCTCATAATGGGAGAGCATCAACCTGGGGCAGCAGGAAAGGATCCTGTAGCAAGGACCTGCTCTCCAGGTGATGCATTGTCCTTTCGCACTGAGGATATCTCCCCAAGGCCTACTGCCCAGGAGGGAAGGGTTAGGTCGGCCGTCATAGTTGGTGATTCGATTATTAGGAATGTAGATAGCTGGGTGGCTGGTGGGCATGAGGATCGCCTGGTAACATGCCTACCTGGTGCGAAGGTGGCGGACCTCACGCGTCACCTAGATAGGATTTTAGACAGTGCTGGGGAGGAGCCGGCTGTCGTGGTACACGTGGGCACCAACGACATAGGAAAATGTGGGAGGGAGGTTCTGGAAGCCAAATTTAGGCTCTTAGGTAGAAAGCTTAAATCCAGAACCTGCAGGGCAGCATTCTCTGAAATGCTCCCTGTTCCACGCGCAGGTCACCAGAGGCAGGCAGAGCTCCGGAGTCTCAATGCGTGGATGAGACGATGGTGCAAGGAAGAGGGATTCAGTTTTGTTAGGAACTGGGGAACCTTTTGGGGAAGGGGAGTCTCTTCCGAAGGGATGGGCTCCACCTTAACCAGGGTGGAACCAGACTGCTGGCGCTAACCTTTAAAAAGGAGGTAGAGCAGCTTTTAAACTAGAACAAAGGGGAAAGCCGACAGTCGCTCAGCAGCACATGGTTCGGAGAGAGGTATCTTCAAAGGCTACTAATGATGTATTAGAATTAGGGCATCCCGACAGTGAGGTTCCAATAATAAGAAAAATAGTCCAAGTGCCTGTAACTAAAAACTAAAAACTCACCTGAGCTAAAAAATTCTAACGTATCCCTATCAATTAAAGGGCTGTTCAGCTTGGAGAAGAGACAGCTGAGGGGGGATATGATAGAGGTCTTTAAGATCATGAGAGGTCTTGAACGAGTAGATGTGACTCGGTTATTTTCACTTTCGAATAATAGAAGGACTAGGGGGCATTCCATGAAGTTAGCAAGTAGCACATTTAAGACTAATCGGAGAAAATTCTTTTTCACTCAACGCACAATAAAGCTCTGGAATTTGTTGCCAGAGGATGTGGTTAAGTGCAGTTAGTGTAGCTGGGTTCAAAAAAGGTTTGGATAAGTTCTTGGAGGAGAAGTCCATTAATGGTTATTAATCAATTTTACTTAGGGAGCAGCCACTGCTATTAATTGCATCAGTAGCATGGGATCTTCTTAATGTTTGGGTAATTGCCAGGTTCTTGTGGCCTGGTTTTGGCCTCTGATGGAAACAGGATGCTGGGCTTGATGGACCCTTGGTCTGACCCAGCATGGCAATTTCTTATGTTCTTATGAAAAAAGAAACAAAAACAAGCTTTGAAATGTTTATGCTAATGTCAGAAGTCCAAGAAGATGGGAGAATTAGAATGTATAGCAGTCAATGATGACATAGACTTAATTGAGCCATGGTGGAAGGAGGACAAACAATGGGACAGTGCTATATCGGGGTACAAATTATATTGCAATGACAGAGAAGAGCACCCGGGAAGCGGTGTGGCGCTTTATGTCCGGGATGGCATAGAGTCCAACAGGATAAACATCCTGCATGAGACTAAATGCACAATTGAATCTTTATGGGTAGAAATCCCTTGTGTGTCAGGGAAGACTATAGTGATAGGGGTATACTACCGTCCACCTGGTCAAGATGGTGAGACGGACAGTGAAATGCTAAGAGAAATTAGGGAAGCTAACCAAATTGGTAGTGCGGTAATAATGGGAGACTTCAATTACCCCAATATTGACTGGGTAAATGTATCATCGGGACACACTAGAGAGATAACGTTCCTAGATGGAATAAATGATAGCTTTATGGAGCAATTGGTTCAGGAACAGACAAGAGAGGGAGCAATTTTAGATCTAATTCTCAATGGAGCACAGGATTTGGTGAGAGAGGTAACGGTGGTGGGGCCGCTTGGCAAGAGTGATCATAATATGATCAAATTTGAATTAATGACTGGAAGAGGAACAGTATGCAAATCCACGGCTCTTGTGCTAAACCTTTAAAAGGGAAACTTTGATAAAATGAGAAAAATTGTTAGAAAAAAACTGAAAGGAGCAGCTACAAAAGTAAAAAGTGTGCAAGAGGTGTGGTCATTGTTAAAAAATACCATTCTAGAAGCACAGTCCAGATGTATTCCACACATTAAGAAAGGTGGAAAGAAGGCAAAACGATTACCAGCATGGTTAAAAGGGGAGGTGAAAGAAGCTATTTTAGCCAAAAGATCTTCATTCAAAAATTGGAAGAAGGATCCAACAGAAGAAAATAGGATAAAGCATAAACATTGGCAAGTTAAATGGAAGACATTGGTAAGATAGGCTAAGAGAGAATTTGAAAAGAAGTTGGTCGTAGAGGCAAAAACTCACAGTAAAAACTTTTTTATATATATCCGAAGCAGAAAGCCTGTGAGGGAGTCAGTTGGACAGTTAGATGATCGAGGGGTTAAAGGGGCACTTAGGGAAAATAAGGCCATCGTGGAAAGATTAAATGATTTCTTTGCTTCGGTGTTTACTGAAGAGGATGTTGGGGAGGTACCCATACTGGAGAAGGTTTTCATGAGTAATGATTCAGATGACTGAACCAAATCACAGTGAACCTAGAAGATGTGGTAGGCCTGATTGACAAACTGAAGAGTAGTAAATCACCTGGACCGGATGGTATAGACACCAGGGTTCTGAAGGAACTAAAAAATGAAATTTCAGACCTATTAGTAAAAATTTGTAACTTATCATTAAAATCATCCATTGTACCTGAAGACTGGAGGATAGCAAATGTAACCCCAATATTTAAAAAGGGCTCCAGGGGCGATCCGGGAAACTACAGACCAGTTAGCCTGACATCAGTGCCAGGAAAAATAGTGGAAAGTGTTCTAAACATCAAAATCACAGAACATATAGAAAGACATGGTTTAATGGAACAAAGTCAGCATGGCTTTACCCAGGGCAAGTCTTGCCTCACAAATCTGCTTCACTTTTTTGAAGGAGTTAATAAACATGTGGATAAAGGTGAACTGGTAGATGTAGTATACTTGGATTTTCAGAAGGCGTTTGACAAAGTTCCTCATGAGAGGCTTCTAGGAAAAGTAAAAAGTCATGAGATAGGTGGCGATGTCCTTTCGTGGATTACAAACTGGCTAAAAGATAGGAAACAGAGAGAAGGATTAAATGGACAATTTTCTCAGTGGAAGGGAGTGGACAGTGGAGTGCCTCAGGGATCTGTAATGGGACCCTTACTTTTCAATATATTTATAAATGATCTGGAAAGAAATACGACGAGTGAGATAATCATATTTGCAGATGACACAAAATTGTTCAGAGTAGTTAAATCACAAGCAGATTGTGATAAATTTATTTTTATTTATTGGTTTTTTTATACCGAAGTATTAGTGTTGGCCTTCACTCCGGTTTACAATTAAAAACAACTGAATACATTAAAACCGAGGTTAATACATTAAAACAGTAAACAGGGTGCAGATTTAACAGGGAATAACGTACAAACTTTAGGATAACCATATGATATGAAATAGTAGTAGTATATCAGGTGAGGTGGGATGCTCCTGTGACGTGTTCTGTTGTTTTTATGAGGGTACTTGGGTGTGGAATGTTCGGAGGGTGAGGCTGGGAGAGATTAGAAAGAGTTAAAAGTTGGGAAAGGCGAGGGGGGGAGGGATGGGGGATGTGGATAGGAGGGAGTGTACGGAGGGGTAATTGCAGGAAGACCTTGTGAGACTGGAAAATTGGGCATCAAAATGGCAGATGAAATTTAATGTGGATAAGTGCAAGGTGATGCATATAGGGAAAAATAACCCATGCTATAATTACACAATGTTGGGTTCCATATTAGGTGCTACCTCCCAGGAAAAAGATCTAGGTGTCATAGTGGATAACACATTGAAATCGTCGGCTCAGTGTGCTGCGGCAGTCAAAAAAGCAAACAGAATGTTGGGAATTATTAGGAAGGGAATGGTTAATAAAACAGAAAATGTCATAATGCCTCTGTATCGCTCCATGGTGAGACCGCACCTTGAATACTGTGTACAATTCTGGTCACCACATCTCAAAAAAGATATAATTGCGATGGAGAAGGGACAGAGAAGGTCAACCAAAACGATAAGGGGAATGGAACAGCTCCCCTATGAGGAAAGACTAAAATGGTTAGGGCTGTTCAGCTTGGAGAAGAGACGACTGAGGGGGGATATGATAGAGGGTCTAGACATGAGAGGTCTAGAACTGGTAGATGTGAATCGGTTATTTACTCTTTCGGATAGTAGAAAGACTAGGGGGCACTCCATGAAGTTAGCATGGGGCACATTTAAAACTAATCGGAGAAAGTTCTTTTTCACCCAACGCACAATTAAACTCTGAAATTTGTTGCCAGAGGATGTGGTTAGTGCAGTTAGTGTAGCTGTGTTTAAAAAAGGATTGGATAAGTTCTTGGAGGAGAAGTCCATTACCTGCTATTAATTAAGTTGACTTAGAAAATAGCCTCTGCTATTACTTGCAACAGTAACATGGGATAGACTTAGTGTTTGGGTACTTGCCAGGTTCTTATGGCCTGGATTGGCCACTGTTGGAAACAGGATGCTGGGCTTGATGGACCCTTGGTCTAACCCAGTATGGCAATTTCTTATGTTCTTAGGAGGGGCAAACCCCAGGAGTCTGGACTGATCCGGGTACGTACAGGAAACTTATTTTCTTAGCTGATCTTGAAAACCGACTCAATATAGGGAGAAGTGAGCCATTAGCGATATATAGGGGCAATTATAACAACTTTGATGTGCATCAACAGGCTTTCACATTTGCCCCAAGAATGCAGCTGGAAGTAGATGTAGGTGCAGCTGTGCTGCAGGACACTCGGGGTGGTAGAAGTGGGCTTTGTACAGAGTGTGAGTACCTGCCCAGATTATAGCAAGTCTCCCTTTGAAAATTAAATCGCAGGCCTGTGGGTAGAAAGTACCCAGGGCCTACCAGCTTTGTGGGATTTAATGCATTGCCCTCAAAACCATTTAGACAAGGGTCAAATCAGATACCTTGAACTTTCTGTGGAAAAAATATGATTTCCATATCAATGGGGCGGTCATAGCTACAGGACAATAGCCCAGCCCCCATTTCAAGGTGTGAATTACTACATTATCATTAAAGATTAAGATAAAAGGCACCTGCAGTGTCCCCACTGTGAACCCTACTTTGCAGCTTCCTGGGGTTTGCCTTTAGCTCAGCCCCCCTCCCTCCTGTGAGGAGTTGACACCGCACGCCAATGCCCGTTAACTTCAGGCCAGCCGGAAGCATGGAGAGACGCCGGTTCCTTCTACAGCTTCAGCCAGATTAGCCACTTGCAGACAGGTGCATGAAAATCTGAAAACACATGTAAGGTTGTGGTAGTCATTAGATCTGGTTTATTCTATATACAGTCTTAGTGCACATTAAAAGATTTCCAGTCATGAATTACTGGGAATGTTACTTTTTTGTTGAAATACATCTGATGAACTATAAACGGGTAGGACACCGACATCAAAACCTGCAGAGGAGCCATGAGCTGAAGGAATGGAATAGAAATAGGGAGCTGTTATCCCTCAACATCCCTCCCACCCATCTACCAAACATCTAATACAAAAGCACGAGCACAGACTGTACAAAGGACTCGGAGCCTGACACTTGCACATGTAAACAAATCAACATTCACTTCAGCCTCTAAGTCAAGGTCCCATTGTATTTAGAGACAGAGAGCACCACTTTGCCTTCAGTTCCTACCCCACTTACAAGCAAGACACCAGGGATTAGAGATTCAGATTAAAGCCAAGTCTTAGGCAAATGCTCTGCCTCTTTAACAGGATCCTCATCAGACTCAATGGACATCTTCAACCCAACCCTCTTCTGCCAAGAGCTCAGGGACTAATCTCAACATCAGTCTTCTTCTCGGAAGACTCAGTGCTTGACCTCAAGTCCAACTCTACTCCCAGGACTGAGTGCATGAACTTCCTCAGTCCTGCTCCCTGATTGGGAGACTTCCTAAGAAGGCAGGAATGAAAGATGTTAGGAAGGAACTTGGTGGTGGAGGAGGGTAACTGGCTCTGGCTGCTGGTGAGGTCATCCCTTCGCTGCCATGGAGTCGGTCTGACCTTGTGCAAGTCACCTTACCTCTTTGTTCATCAAATGTCCTTCTGCCCTGGGCAATGCCCAAGTGGAGCACAGAAAGCTGGAAAAGGCTTACCTGCTTTTCATACAGCGAGAACTCCATTTTCTAGCTGCACTGTAACTAAAGGAGCCGCAGCCCATAATGCCTGCAGATGTGAAATAATCTTTTCTGAGTCCCTGGGAACACTTCTCCTTCCTCAGTGCACTGTGAACCCCTCCTCAGACTTTCAGCTGACTCCAGGGAGGGCAATGTTCAGACAATTTACCAGGCTAAAAGAGTTTGAAAATTGCACCTTCCACATGACCTTATCTTAGTTTTTATATTCATAATTATTTAATTAGTTCACCCTGCATGACAGGTTTCAGGGACAGTACCCATGATGCTGTATAAATATTATAATAATCCCACTTTTAGTGATGTAATTGAGGTCTCCTTGCTCAGGAATATTAAACACATCTCGGAGCACAGAACAGGCCAGGAAAGAGAATATGGAGAAGCAAGCAAGAGGCAGAGAGAGAGCAATACGCATACCAGTGTGGGATAAGAGGGAAACACAACCCTCCCCGCAAAAGGACAAGTGAGAGGGAGGATAGAGGAAACGGCCCCCGCCCCTTTGGGGATTGGGGAAGACAGTCCGTTCCTCCCAGTGTGGGACAGAATGAGAAGAGCAGGACATGATCAAAGCTTCATCCATCTCAGCATTAATCTTTACCATCACATGACAAGTACATACAAATAATAGCAACAAAGGCTGCCAGATAAAACCCAAGAACCACGCAGGAAAGCCTCGTGACATAAGAGAAGGGGAATCCCAGCCGACAGCGCGAGAAGGGGTGAAGCGGCTCCATTCGGAGATGCAGCTGAACACCTTAGCACTCAGAGCTTCATCACAAGCCCAGGATTCAGCACATCTGCATGACTCGGTGCTCTGCACATCCAGGAAAAAACAGTCTCCTCTCCATTCCCACCCCAAAACTGCAGAGGGAATTTACAGAGCAAGTCTTTCAGCAGGAGTCAGGATGCAAGCCGCTCACACAGAGCTTGTAGAGGAAGATAGGGCAGCGCAGACCAATGGAACAATCTGGATGCTTTCTACACCTCGTACAGGCTGGGCTGGGGGGGGCGGAGAACAGTCAGATTTGCCTGTGTGTGCTGACGCAGCATGAATCTTGTTCACTGGTGTTTTACAGAAAGAACTATGCTTAGGTGCCGGGGACTGGAATGCATCCTGTGTGGAGGTTGGGGGACATCTGAAAGATAAAATCCCCTTCTCTGAGTGTAAGGAAAGCAATGTGGGGGGAAAGGGTAGGACCCCTGTCCACTGGGACTTAGAAAAAGGGAGAGAGAGAGTAATAATAAGATTCATTTGAATGGGTGCTGGTGCAGCGGATCCGATACAATGAGCTTCCAGGATTCAGTATCAGCACCGCAGCAACGGAGGTGAAACACAGAGACAGGAAATAGAGGCATCGTCTGAGTGTCCAAGCCCCAGCTCCAGCCCATTCCTGGACCCTCAGCACAGGGAGGTCAGCGCCACAGCAACGGAGGTGAAACACAGAGACAGGAAATAGAGGCATCGTCTGAGTGTCCAAGCCCCAGCTCCAGCCCATTCCTGGACCCTCAGCACAGGGAGGTCAGCGCAGCAGCATTTACCCAGCAAACACTGCCCCCCAGTACTTTTGGCACTTGTGTAATGTGAGAAAAATGGGAAAAATACACAGAAAAGCGAAATTCCTGGCTGAAATCAGATCCTTCCTCTCCATCCCCAGGTCACTGTGACAATCTTTAAAAACCTGTGGGCAAAATACAGAAAGAGCAAGAGACCCAGGCAGATCCTACAACACAAAGCAAGTCAGGCAGCCACTGAGCACCAATCCAGCATCAGGCATGAGAGACGTCACTGCTGCTTCATACAGAGAAACCACGTAGAAAAGTCATCAGGTATGGAAGGCTTACAAAAATAAAATAAATAGAAAAATAAATTAATAAATTAGCCAGCAAATGACAATGACTTTGAGCCATCTACAAAGACTGAGAAAAGTGCTGCTGCACCACATTCTTCGTGCAAAGTGCAGGAGCTGCACGGCCAGTTTGTCCCTTTCACATTCTCAAACACGGATGAAAGATTTCTCCGCTGGACCAGAATTCGGATGGTACTGGCGGCGAGGAGCTTCTGCTACCAGTAAACCCAGGGGAACGGAAGGATTTCATCCACAGCTACGCGGCAGGGGCACACGGATGAAATGGAATGGAGATGCCAGGCTCGGTGCCTCGGTGGGAGCCTCACAGCGGCAGATCGGTGCTGTTATGGCGGGTCTTTCTTGAGGTGCCATCATCTCTCGGGAGTGCCCGCTGCAAGCTGGACATAGCGGCTGTTTTTTTGAGGTCGATGACTGCGTAAGAGTCTGCCTGGCGGGCAGGGTTGATAGGGATAGGGGTGCAAGGGATGTGGGCCTCACCCTTTCCTTCCAGCTCTACCTGAATGTAGTTCAGCTGCCTTGGCTCCAAGCACGGTCTCTGGAAATCGAAGCTGAAAACATTGGATGCACAGTTACTGCGGGCTGGAGCACTCACGTGGTGCCGGCCAGTGTGCAGCAAACTGCTCTCTGTATTCAAGTAGTTTTGCATGGGGTCCTCGTCACGGTAGCCATTCAGGGAGGGGCTCATCATATCGGCAGAGTCTTCCTCTTCCTCTTCTTCCTCGCCTGAATGGAGGGCTTGGCATTCCCAGACAGGGGGCAGCGAGGGCAGGTTCTCGTAGTGCAGAAGGGCCGTGCGGCGGTGGGAACAGCCATCGCCGGAGAGCCTGACGCGGCTGCCCACAGCGTGCCTCAGCACATGACTGCTGCCATTGATGTTCTCATAGGGAAAATGGGGCAGGCGGCAGTCGTTGTTGTTATTGTGGGAGACTTCTCTCTTTGAGCCACAGAGGTGACCCCCACACTCCCGGTGGTGTCTGCAGAAGCTGTCAGCTTGCACTGGCATTCGCCTGTAAATGGGGGCTGGGCCCAGCACAAATTTCACTTCTCCTGGCTGCAGGAAGACCTGTGGGTTACGGTCCTCCAGAGAGCAGCTGGGGGTCCCGTGGTGTACTGTGGCCTCGGGCAGCGAGTGCATGCAGTGTCGGCTTCTCATCTCCTCCTCCATGCTGGCAGTATTCACGTAGGTGTGGGACTGCAGAGAAAAGAAAGAGAGATGCTGGGCAGTTATCTGATAGAGAGAGTGCCCCGAGGAGCATGGGACATGGAGGTGACACCCACCTGCTCCTCGGGCGTTAGTGCTTCTGCCACTGAGGAATGCTGAGCACTGGAGTAGTTCCCTCCTTCCCGCATGAAGCTGTGCAATCCGTTTGGAAATCCTGTGAGAGTGTAGCCCAAAGCTGAGGAACATAGAGAACAAAGGGTGGAAGGGGGAAGGTGTGGGATCTGTGCTTTAGCTGAACTCCTGCACACGCTCGGCAGCACCTCCCAGAGAGCTGTCTTACCATGTGGTGTCTGTGGAGTGCGAGGCAGGGTCAGCTCAGTGGGGTGACTGCTCCGGGTCAGGATTACGGGCTCCTCCACCACATTAATACTGTTACACCGCATCAGCTCCTGCAGCAGGTTAAAGATCTCCTCTGCTCGCCAGCACTTGAATGCAAAGATCCCTGCAGGGAAGACGAGAGACAGAAACCGTGGCGTACCTGGGAAATACTGCTGCAGGCTCCCTAGGATCTCCTACTCCCCTCTCTTCAGATAATTGAGTTTCACTGTAAATAATTCTGAAATCAGTCATAAATGAGCTACATCTTTCTGTATCACAAACCCTTATCAGTCCACTGATTGCACTGTCCCAGTAAACTCCTGAAATAGAAGGGGCATTCCCGGGGGACATTTCCTTCTTTACCCTACCGGGACTGGAGGCTTCCAAAGATCTGTGTCGCGGGCATCTGGCTGGACGCCTTTGCCTGACTCAAAAGCCCCGAGGACAGGAAAATGGGTTCTTTCCTGCTAATTTTCATTCCTGTAGTACCACAGATCAGTCCAGACTGCTAGGTTTATGCATCCCTGCCAGCAGACGCAGACAGAGAAATTTTACCGACACTGCTTCATAATCCCTGGTGCCACTTGCAGTTCCTCAGTATTGAGCTGTACCCAAGCCAAAAAACACTGGTAAAAAATGTTAGGAAAAAAGTCAAACCACTTAAACCCTATTAGAACAGCAAAAAACCGTACAGAGTCGAGCAGACACCTCTCCACCCCCTAGATCGGGCGGGTTCTGGACTACAGGAACAAAAATTAGCAGGTAAGAACCAATTTTCCTTTCCCTGTACGTACCCAGATCAGGCCAGACTCCTGGGATGTACCAGAGCTTCCCTACACGGGGTGGGACCTGGAGAGTCCCACTCTCAAAACACTCTCACCAAAAGAGTGAGCTTCCGCATCCCCGACATCTAGGCGGTAATGTCTCGAAAAGGTATGCAGCAACTTCCAAGTCGCCGCCCTACAAATTTCCTGTGGCAAAACCAATGGCCTCCGCAAACAGGACATGCAAATTCTAAAGTGTAACCGTCTCTTATGACCATGAGTACCCACTGATCCTGGGTGACTCTGGCCCACTCCTCGTAGAAACGGGCCAGACTGAGTGGGCCAACCTCACTTCATTGGGAGGTTTTTCGCCCCCAGAGCTCCCCCTCCTGTGGATGCTCTGAAGGACTGACCGCAGCCCGCAAACTGTTTCTGCAATGCTGGGGTACCCATCATATGATGAGGCCTTCTGCCTTCCTGAAAATGCGAACGGGACAGAAAGGATTGCTTGGACTTAGGCCAACTCCGGCAACTTGTAGACCTTATTGTCGCCCAATTGTTTTATCAATTGCTCCAAGTCCTCGCCAAACAAAAGATGTCCTTTGAAAGGTAGGGAACCCAATTGGGATTTGGACAACACATCCACCGACCAGTGACGCAACCACAACAGCCTCCAGGCCAACACAGCAGAGGCCATAAGCCGAGAAGAGGTCCGCACCAAGTCATACAAGGCATCCTCTACGTACGAGACTGATGCCTCCAAGCACTCAGTGCAATTACCGTCCACACTGGGCTTAGCCTGATCGCCCTGAAGCTGCTGCACCCAACGCAAGCATGACCATTGCATGAAACTGGAACAGTTGGCTGCTCTTAAACTCAAAGCAGATACCTCAAAGAACCTCTTGAGATGGATCTCCAGCTTGCGATCCTGAACATCCTTTAAAAGCTGTGGCCTCCGCCATGGGAATAGTCGCCTTTTTTGTGACCGCCGCCACCGCCGCATCCACTTTTGGCATAGCAAGAAGTTCCAAGGTCTGCTCGCACAAGAGATAAAGCTTCGACATAGCTCGACCGGCATCCAGAATACTCCACTCCTGAACAACCATCCTCTGTATGGACCTATGATAGGGAAATGCAAATGGGGGACCCTGAATCCCGTCCAGTACTGGATCTCCCCATCAAGGTTTGAATCCTTCTGAGGGAGTTTCAGCCCTAGCTCACTGAGAAATGAGAGGAGCAAATTCTTCCCTCCAAAACAAACGAAGAATCTTGGGATCATCCCCCTCTGACACAGACACATCGTCTGCATCGTCCCCTGGACCCGAGTCGCCCGCATCCGGATCAGAAGCCAGAGTCCCCGACAAAGCCACCCCTGAATCCCTGGGGGTCTCCAGGGACCCTACCAAATCATCCGTATCACAATCCGCCCGCGATGGATCCAACAGATGCTGCACCCCGAGGACAAAGTTCCCCTGGATCGAGCAGGCCCAGCCATCGAAGTTGGAACTCCAGGGGGCGAAGGAGAGGGGGCCAGCCCTACCTGCTGGTGCCCCAGACCCTCCTGCTGCACCAAATATGCATGGTGGAGTAGTAAAATGACCTCCAGATAAAAGGCGCAGGGAGCAGATACTGTAGTCCCGCCACTCCCTGACTGTGATAGACCGAGAGGCAGAGCCTCACCTGCACTCCCCTGCCTCTCTACAGGGCCCGGGTGAACCGGGGAAGATGCGGGGCGGAATCCCCCGTCCCCTCCAATGGCATGGGTAGGACTGCTGGGGAAGCTAAGATGACCGCTGTTCCTGCACCATCGGAGCCCGAGGGCCTGACGCAGGAAAAGCTGTCCCCAGCAGGAGCAACATGCACGGCAGAGGCAGCACCAATTCGCCAGTGGTTCACGGCGGGGGTGTCAGCTGAGAAGGCCCTTCACCTCCTGAGACGCATGCCGAGCAAAGAGAGAGACGGTCTAAGCACGAGGAAACCGTGCCACAGGGAACCACCCCCCCCACCGGGTCTTAACAAAAAAGAGAAATAGGCAGACAGAAATTGCTGGTGTAGGCACCAGCCACCATCTGCTGGAGACAGAGAAATACTGAGGGACTGCAGGTGGCACACTGGGTTATGTACAGTGTCAGTGAGACTCTCTCTGTCTCCATCTGCTGGCAGGGAGGCAAAACCCAGGAGTCTGGACTGATCCAGGTACCTACAGGGAACTGCTGGACAGAGAAATACTGAGGGACCGCAGGTGGCTCACTGGGTTATGTACAGTGTCAGTGAGACTCTCTCTGTCTCCATCTGCTGGCAGGGAGGCAAAACCCAGGAGTCTGGACTGATCCGGGTACCTACAGGGAACTGCTGGACAGAGAAATACTGAGGGACCGCAGGTGGCTCACTGGGTTATGTACAGTGTCAGTGAGACTCTCTGTCTCCATCTGCTGGAAGGGAGGCAAAACCCAGGAGTCTGGACTGATCCGGGTACCTACAGGGAACTGCTGGACAGAGAAATACTGAGGGACCGCAGGTGGCTCACTGGGTTATGTACAGTGTCAGTGAGACTCTCTGTCTCCATCTGCTGGAAGGGAGGCAAAACCCAGGAGTCTGGACTGATCTGAGTATAAACAGGGAACTTAAAAATCATGGTGTGCCCCTTATGCTGGGTTTTTTTTCTGGTTTAAATTATGGGAAAACGACTACGACGTATCTCCAATGGCTTTACATGTGTATGAGGCTAATTCGCCACTGTGAGACTCAAGTATGGAATTAGCAGGGATCTCTTATCCCCTGAAGCTCTCCCCCTCTTCATCAGGTTTGTATTTCTTTCAATTCCTCTCACGGTTCTCAAGATTTGGCCACTTTATAGACTCAAGGGGACTTGGGGTTCAGGGCTAATTCCAGTAAGTTATTGACTGAGAATCCATCTATTGAATCTACAGGCAATTTGCCTTTTCCTGAGCCACTTCAATTAAATTTGTTAAAGGATGAGTGAGGAACCAGCAGAAATCTCTCTTAGAAATATTTGGAGAGTGATTTCCAGGATTTATAATTCTTTAACAAATTCTACAAACCAACTGCGTCTTTATACGGAAAAAGCATCTTTGAGGTTTTCAGATTTGGAAAGAAGATCTTCTAAATTGGAACTGGAAGTTAAATCTCAGTCTAATTTACAATCAACCTCAATTACAGGCATTAAGGGCAATTTAATTCTTCATCAGAAGTGTGAGGTATTGCAGAAGAGGATTTTCCTGTAACTCCTCTCTGTCTGGGGTAGAGTTATTTAAGAAATATGTAAATGAGGTTCTTCAATTTGCAGGTGATAGGAATTAGATAATTAAAAAAATCCTTTTATTTGTCTGTTAAAAACACGGGGGCAGTTATGGCAGAAGGGTCCTTTGATAGCCCTAATGTTTCAACATTTCATGAACTGCATGGCATAAACACAAGAGCAACCTTTGTATTAGATTCAGATAAAGATACATTTTTCTGTCAGTATTTTAAGTTTAAGGAGAGTTCTTTTTCTGGCCAAAAGATTGAGATTTTCCCAGATGTTTCTAGGGAAACTCAGACAAGGAAGCAATTGTTTCAAGTGAAAACTCGGGTTTTAGCCCTAGGAGCATCTTTTTATTAAAGATTTCCTTGTGAGTGTGTAATCAGTTTATTTTTTAGGATCCCGTAGATCTAGAGAGGGTTTTAGTTGAAGGAAGGGGAATGGGATGTCCCAGCAGAATAAATTACCTTTTGTATTTCTTGATTTGTATTTTGTCCCCCTGGATAATGTGGGCTTACCATGAACATTGCTTCAATATTTCTTATAATGTTGTTATGCTGATGAAGATGTTTTTCTTGTTTTGTATCATTTCATGTTAGGCTATGAATAAAGTGTAAATAAAAAGTCGCATTGCCTTCCAGCTTCCCAATATTCCTCTGGCTGTGAACACTATTTAGACACAGCCCCAAGCTTGGCAGAGCTGAGGAGCAGGAGCAGGCTCAGCTTCTGCACATATTGACAGAGGATCTTCTTGGGAGGACTCACCCTGTCCAGTCTGACAGCGTCGCCCACTCTCAAACGAGAAGAGGTTGGAGTCATATCCATAGCGACGCAGGCAGAGGTAGGGCCACCTCACTGCATCTCGTTTCCGGGTGTGTAACATGAGCTCCGTCTGCGTCAGCTCCATGATCCCTGAGCCTAGCTCATTACCTTCATCGTCCACGTTTGTTACCTGCAAGGCAAAAGAAAAAAGGGATCACTGGAGAAGCACAGGGACTAGAGGCAAGTGGTGATGTGACTGCCGAGTGCACAGTCCCAGCTGCCACACCCCTTGTGGCAGAAGAGGACTGGAAGCGTGTGCTGCTAGGGACGCAAAACTCAAAGCTCTCACGCCAGTGGAAGCACTGAGAGAAGGTCATCGTCTGGTGGCTGAAGAGGATCAGTAACTCTTAGGAGAGGTGAAATAGTTGGGTGTGTCTGAGATAATAAGCAAGCACTGGAAAGTTAATTCTAGTGCCTGTCTTTCCCTCCCTTCCACCCACCCCTAGCTCATCCTTTGATTTATAGGCAGGAGACACTGTCTCATTAAAAATCAATCAGGCTCATATCTAAATCACACTATTGCACCAGCCCTTCCTGAGAGTTTAACCATCCCCTTGTAAGTCACTACCAAATTAATAGTGACTACACCAATAAATGTAAAGGACTCTTAATTGTATGCATTCCTATTCCTTAGCAATCTAAACTTAACTAGAGACCCAACAAAATTAAGATGAGGGCAGCAGTCCAGCAGCAAGAAGGGGGCCTCCCAGTCTTTTGCATTGAGTGTCACCTGTATGATTTTTTACCCGCCGGTGAGAGATTGTATGTGTGCACTCGGTGCAGAGAGCTCCTAGCTCTCAGAGAACGAGTCCGATCTCTGGAGGAGCTGAGGCAGACAGAGAGGTACAATGATGAGACCTTCAGGGACATAGTAGCAAAGTCCCAACTCCAGTCTGGCAGCCCTAGTGCTGCCTTGGAGGAGGAAGGTCTCCTGGTCAGAGAGTATCACCTGGTGCAGCAGGAAAGGATCCTGTAGCAAGGACCTGCTCTCCAAGTGATGCACTGTCCTCTTGCACCATGGCCGAGTCTCCTAGGACTACTGCCCAGGAGGGAAGGGTTAGGCCGGCCATCATAGTTGGTGATTTGTTTATTAGGAATGTAGATAGCTGGGAAGCTGGTGGGCATGAGGAGCACCTGGTAACATGCCTGCCTGGTGCGAAGGTGGCGGACCTCACATGTCACCTAGATAGGACTTTAGACAGTGCTGGGGAGGAGCCGGCTGTCGTGGTACATGTGGGCACCAATGAGATAGGAAAATAGGGAAGGGAGATTCTGGAAGCTAAATTTAGGCTCTTAGGTAGAAAGCTTAAATCCAGAGCCTCCAGGGTGGCCTTCTCTGAAATGCTCCCTGTTCCACGCGCAGGTCCCCAGAGGCAGGCAGAGCTCCAGAGTTTCAATGCGTGGATGAGACGATGGTGCAGGGAAGAGGGATTCAGCTTTCTAAGGAACTGGGGAAACTTTTGGGGAAAGGGAAGACTTTTCCGAAAGGATGGGCTCCACCTTAACCAGAGTGGAACCAGACTGCTGGCACTAACTTTCAAAAAGGAAATAGAGCAGCTTTTAAACTAGAACAAGGGGGAAAGCCGACAGTCACTCAGCAGTGCATGGTTCGGAGAATGAAACAGGAGAGTTAGGGCATCCCAACAGAGCGGTTCCAATAAAAGCAAAAATAGTCCATGTGCCTATAAGTAAAGAATCACCTGAGATAAAGATTTCCATATTATCCCTATCAACTGAAAAGCAGGTTGTTAAAACAAACAAAAACCACACTTTGAAATGTCTGTATGCCAATGCCAGAAGTCTAAGAGGTAAGATGGGAAAGCTAGAGTGTTTAGCAGCAAATGATGAGATTGACATAATTGGTGGAAGGAGGATAACCAATGGGACAGTGCTATATCAGGGTACAAATTATATCGCAATGATAGGGAGGATCCACTTGGTGGGGCTGTGGCACTTTATGTCCGGGAGGATATAGAGTCAAACAGGATAAAGATCATACAAGAGACTAAATGCTCAGTAGAATCTATATGGGTAGAAATCCCATGTGTGTTGGGTAAGAGTATAGTGATAGGAGTATACTACCATCCACCTGGCCAAATTGGTCAGACAGATGATGAAATGCTAAGAGAAATCAGGGAAGCTAACCAATTTGGCAGTGCAATAATAATGGGAGATTTCAATTACCCCAATACTGACTGGGTAAATGTAACATCGGAATGTACGGCTAGAAACATTTCTTGTATCATTTATCCGTAAAGCTGTTGGGCTGAACAAATATTCTAAATTGTTCTGTTTTTGTTGTCCTACATGATTGTGCTCTCGAACTGCTAAGGGGTCCTGGGGACAGTTGGGATGGTTCTTCCTTTCTTCAGGAATTCTCAACTGGGGGAGGGACCTTTAGGTATCACCGCAGGAGAGCGGGGCTTGATCTTTTCTCCAATTTAAAAGTAGAATTTCTTCTTCCAAACGGTACAGCAATCCCCATAGGGAAAGCACATCCACATCTGCTGGAGATGGAGAAACACTGAAGGACTGAGGTCACTGCAGGGGGGGGGGGGATCTAGGGTGATGTCAGCTTTGAAACCTGACTCAGTCTCCATCTGCTGGCAGGGGAGCATAACCCATTGGTCCTGACTGCATCTGGCTACACACTAGGAAAATAGATCTGGGCGTCATAGTGGTTAACACATTGAAATAATTGGCTCAGTGTGCTGCAGCAGTCAAAAAAGCAAACAGAATGTTAGGAATTATTAGAAAGGGAATGGTTAATAAAACGGAAAATGTCATAATGCCTCTGTATCGCTCCATGGTGAGACCGCACCTTGAATACTGTGCACAATTCTGGTCACCGCATCTCAAAAAGATATAATTGCGATGGAGAAGGTACAGAGATGGGCGACCAAAATGATAAAGGGGATGGAACAACTCCCCTATGAGAAAAGGCTGAAGAGGTTAGGACCTTTCAGCTTGGAGAAGAGACGGCTGAGGGGGGATATGATAGAGGTCTATAAAATAATAAGAAGTATAGAACAAGTAAATGCAAATGGGTTATTTACTCTTTCGGATAATAGGACTAGGGGGCACTCCATGAAGTTAGCAAGAAGCACATTTAAAATAAATTGGAGAAAATTATTTCACTCGACGCACAATTAAGCTTTGGAATTCATTGCCGGAGGATGTGGTTAGTGCAGTTAGTGTAACTGGTTTAAATCAGTTTTGGATAAGTTCTTGGAGGAGAAGTCCATTACCTGCTATTAATCAAGTTGACTTAGGGAATAGCCACTGCTATTACTGGCATCAGTAGCATGGGATCTTCTTAGTGTTTGGGTACTTGCCAGGTACTTGTGACCTAGATTGGCATCTGTTGGACACAGGATGCTGGGCTTGATGGACCCTTGATCTGACCCAGTATGGCAACTTATGTTCTTACCTTGAATTTGGTGGGATGGTGGTCTGGGATGCCTTCTCCACAGCTGCAGCAGCTCCCCATAATGTCAGCATATCAGGTAGTCCCTGCAAGTATAAGCATTACATTTCATTTCTTATTTATGCTTTCCAGTAATAGAGACACAACCCAATGAGCCATTGCCAGACAGCAGACTGGTGCTCATACAGTGCACACGCTTACAGACAGACAAAGCAGAGAGCTGTAGGAGAGCAGGTTTTCCTTTGCTGTGTCCAGTCTCCCAAGAGAAACTGGATTTATGGTCTTCTCTCCTCTGCTGTGCACGCTGCTGTACACATGGTGCGAGGGCCAATGTCTCACCTAGTGCTGGCCATCAGGAAGTTTGGGTGGGAGTGGGAAAGTAATCCCATAGTCCTCTGCTGGGTGTCATAGCAGCCAGGATGGTAAGATCTGCTAGGGCTCCATAGATCCTGGCCCCATATTGCACCTAGTGGCAAATAAACAGCATTTAGAACAAGCAGAGAAGCATTTTGGGAGCAAAGAGAACAAACACAGTCATATGCAGACTAAATGCAATAAAGTAAATATTCTAACAAGATTCACAGGCAAAGCCTCAGACCCTGAGACTCCAGACAAAGACACAGAGAGAGCCCTGAGACCCTTGCCGTAACTCAGATACCAGCCTCAGACAATGAAAATGAATCACTTATCAACCAGTGCAATAAACCAGTGAGGTATAACTATTGTTGCACACATCAATATGCAAATCAGATGATACTTATAGCAAACAGTGAACAAACCTTCCATATGCTATACATGCAATACACCAACACATCATCACACTCATCACAGAGATCCACTTGTCACACAGTGCAAGGTGTCACATGGGTACCAGTGCATGGTGCAATGCATCAGACAGGACAATAGGTCACCAAAACTGTATGCATCACACTGTGCCTTCTTTTAGCCATATGGTGAAAGTTATCACTCAGTTCAAAGGGAACGACTTTCTATTGGTGTGAACCTGTAGAAAGGAAGCAAAAAAACTGCTCCAAGTTTAAAAAGAAACTCAGACTGCGGCTTCTAAATATAAGAATTTCTTGTAGTGCAAGAGAAGCGAGGGATCAGGATTACACTGAGGGAGTTGACATGTAAATACCTGCACCTGGACATTTTCCGGGTAGAGAAGGAACAGCCAGGGGCTGTAAGTTGATGAGTGTGAACTCAATTACATGAGCCTGTATAAAAAGGACATAGGTTCACTGTACATATGACCGGTGTGACAGGAGGCACCATCTATATTAAATGTGGTTCTCTATACTGAGGGGGAGGAAGGTTGGGAGGAGTAGAAAGGGTATTTTTGTCTTCAGAGTGGATGGTCCTGATATAGAAGGGGCTGTGTCCTCTAACAGAAGACATGTTTTAGAAGATACAACTCTACAGAGTCACAAAGTGGATGCAGGGATGAGGGCCCCATGCATCCAGGGGAGGTGGGCATAGGTACTTTTGGGGATGCAAGGGGTGACTTACTACTTTGGAGTACATAAAGGAATATGGGGGCTGGGAGGGAATCCACTATATCCTGGGGATAATGATGAAGCAGGAGAGGTTTGTTCTTGTATCCCAGGGATAATGGGGGAGAGAGTTCCTGTATTCTGGGGATGATGGAGATATTGGGGGGGGGGGGGTTTCCTGTATGCCAGGGATGATAGGGGTTGGGGAGGGGTCCTGTATGCCAGGGATGATAGGGGTTGGGTTGGTCCTTGTATCCTGGGAATGAAGGGGAGAGTGTATGGTTCCTGTATCCCGAGGATGATGGAGATTGTGGGGGGGGGGGGGGGGGTCCTGCATTCCGGTGATGATGATGATGATGATGGGGGGGGGGGTTTCCAATATCCTGGAGGAGATGGGGGGGGGGGGGTCCTGAATCCTTAGAATGATGGAGATGGGGGGGGGGGGTCCTGAATCCCGGGGGTGATGGGGGGGGGGGGGGGGTTTACTGTATCCTGGGGATGATGGAGATGGGAGGGGTCCTGTATCCCGGTGATGATGATGATGATGGGGGGGGGTTTCCAATATCCTGGAGGAGATGGGGGGGGGGAGGGTCCTGAATCCTTAGAATGATGGAGATGGAGGGGTAGGGTCCTGAATCCCGGGGATGATGGGGGGGGGTTTACTGTATCCTGGGGATGATGGAGATGGGAGGGGTCCTGTATCCCGGTGATGATGATGATGGGGGGGGGGGTTTCCAATATCCCGGAGAAGATGGAGAGGTAGGGTCCTGAATCCTGGAGATGATGGAAGTAGGGTTCCAGTACTCCGGGGAGGTTGGAGGGGGTCGGCGTGTTGGGTCTTGTAATGACTGGGGCGTATATTTTAGGGGGGGGGGGAGGTGCTGTGCGGGACTCCCCAACCCCGGGCGACCGCAGTTGGCAGGGGGGGTTCGCCCCTTGGCCCTGTCCCCGCACGGTGCACTCACATCTCCGGGCTCCAGCCTGGCTGTCTTCGGGTCTCCGCGCCGGGGTCAGAGGTCACAGACAGCGAGCAACGAGCGCTGCTACCGGATAGAGCGTCCTCCGCGGGAAGACCCCGCCGGCCGGGCGGAAGTGACGCGCTAGGAAAGCTGCGGCAGTCACGTGAGCTCGCGGCCCCCCGGCGCGTGAGGGCCGTGGGACCTCAGTGCAGCGCATGACGTTTGTAGCCCCCGCGCGTGTCTCTTTCTGCAGGGCAGGGCAAGCTCGTTAGAAAGAAGCGAGCCCGCATGGATTTGTCAGGCATGGCCGGGGGAGGGGGCGCAAGTGCGGGATTTCAGTTCATCTGGGCCAGAAAAGAGCAATCGCGCTCCTTTCGGAGACGCGGCGAGGAAATGCGTGAGGGAGGCCCCAGGCCCGGCCCTCATCGCCACTGAAAGGCGCTGTGGGTGGGGAGCTCCGGCAGGCTGCCCCCTCCCACACTCGCGGCTATTGGCTGTGCAGCAGCCTGGGGCCTGCCCAGCACCCGGCCCCCCTCCCCCTGCTGCCTGGTCATCGTCTCCTGTCCCCTCGTAGCCAGCTGGGGCCTGGCAGGGCCGGGGCTCTTGCTAGGACGGGTCCTCAGACTTCACAGGTAAAGACCTCGGGAGGGACGGGAGGGCTGCAGACCCCGTTCTCGCAATCTGATTTCAATGCATTTCCTTTCCCACCTTTGCCGATCTGCTGAAGTTTTATGCCTCTTGCATTGTCCTAGTCTTCTCCTCTTACCCGTGCTAGAGCGCTGTATCCCAGGAACCTCTCCTGGGATGTAAGAGTTTCTTGCTATCCTGGAGAAGATGTCCAGCTCTGGCCAGTTGCTGTCACTGGGCATCCCATGGAGTTTCTCTGATGTGATTTTCCCATCCTCCTTTTTTGTTCTGGTATAGAACTAGCCAGGAAATGTCGCCTTGTATAAGGGAGCCTTTTTCTCAACACCTTGTCCTTATATTTATTTTCCGTTCTGTTTTGGTAGTAACCAGAGGATGGTGGATCAATATAATGACTTATTACCAACAACCCTCCCTCTTTACAGGGCATTAATGAGACCTCTTGTAAAAATATTATCTAAATCTGGAGGCCATGGCTCCAAAAAGAGATCAGTGAGCAGGAGAAAGACCACTTAAAAAGCTGCCAAAATGGTGTGAGTTCTACACGAGACTTAAGGATCTACATATTTATATCCTAGAGGAGAGACAAAGGAGATATGATGGAGACATTCAAATACCTCAAAGGTATAAGCCACATATTCAGGTCGATCCAGTAAAGTGTGCTCCGTCGGAGCGCACTGTCACCCTGCTCTGGACGCGTGTTTTCCCTTACCCCTTATTCAGTAAGGGGAGGAAAACACGCGGCCCACCCGCGGCACCTAATAGCGCCCTCAACATGCAAATGCATGTTGATGGCCCTATTAGGTATTCCTGAGCGATCCAGTAAGTAAAATGTGCAGCCAAGCCGCACATTTTACTCTAAGAAATTAGCGCCGCCCAAAGGTCGGCGCTAATTTCTTCCGGCGCCAGGGAAGTGCACAGAAAAGCAGTAAAAACTGCTTTTCTGTGCACCCTCCGACTTAATATCATAGCGATATTAAGTTGGAGGTCCCCAAAAGTAAAAAAAAAGTAAAAAAAAAAATAAAAAAATTTTGAATTCGGCCCGCGGCTGTCGAGAACCGACGCCGGCAAAATTGAGCGTCGGCTGTCAAACCCGCTGACAGCCGACGCTCCAGGCCAAAAGGAGGCGCTAGGGACGCGCTAGTGTCCCTAGCGCCTCTTTTTCCTCGTTTGCACCGCGTCGCCTAATTTAAATACTGGATCGCGCGCACCGGCGAGGGGCCGGTGCGCGCGCCGGGAGAGCGGGCGTTAGTCCGCTCTCCCACGGACTTTACTGGATCGAGCTGATAATAGGAAGCTAAGCTCTTTCCCAGGATAAAACACTTTAAAACGAGTTATGGTATTGGGGGTGTAGACTCATGAGCAGTATCAGGCAATATTTCTTTATTTGAAAGGATGGTGGATGCATTGAATGGGTTCCTGATGGTACTGGTGAAGACAAATGGAAGAGGATTCAGAAAACCCTGAGAAGCACAGAGGATCCCTAGTGACGAAGAAATGAGAGCAGTGGTGATTTCCTGCCGGCCATGCCAGGTGCTGATCTGGAACCTTTTTGAATTTGCTTCTGTGTCCTCATTGGGGAAAGAAGTGTAAGACAGAGGCTGCTGCTAGACCCAATGCCCCACTTTTTTTTTTTTTTTGGTAAGAAAATTACCACTGAGTGAAAGTCCAGCTGGCAGGATCTCAAGCAGTGCACCAGAAGTCAGACTGAGCAGACTTGATGGGTCTACTGGTCCTTATGTGCTGTCACATTCTATATGTAGCACTTCCTCTCGTACAAAAACACAGTGAAATCACAAATAGAACTGATGCTTATGTATGGGGCCTTCATATTGCGCCTTAAGCGTGTTTGGCGCTTAACAATGGATACTGGTGTCTAGCATTTAATTGCTTTTAAAACAGTAGTAGCACCATTTTAATCAGCCTTATTAAAGACCACTCCTTTGTTTTTTGTAAATACAATAAAATCATCTTTAAAATTAACCAATATCGTCAAAAGAAAAACAAATGTAATGCTTCTGTCAGAAGCTATTGTGCCCAGGTTAAAAGTGTTTAAACTGTAGTGACCCTTTGACATGACCACTCTGCTTCAGGGGTTTGTTGGTTGCAGTGCTGCAATCACCCCCACCCTTCACGCTCAAGATCAGAGGCAAGGAGAGAGGAGTTGAGAGAGGAAACAAGACCTAGCGATACTGCAGGCCATGGAGCATGCTACAACTCCCCAGAAACCAGCCAGGTTGGTGATGGCTAGGGTAATGTTCAACCAAGTCACAGAAGTAGGAGGTTGGATTTTTGGGGCTTTGATAGCTGTTTAAATTGTTACTGTGGTGAGAAGGCTATGTATGCTGGATTATGTGGAGCAGGGCTTCCCAGAACTTTTCTGGGGACCCCACAGCATATTCACAATGAATATGCATGAGATGAATTTGCATATACTGAGCCTCCATGATATGTGCATTTATCTCATGCATATTCATTGTGGATATCCTGAAACTCCAATTGGCTGTGGAAGAACCAGGACAAGTTTGGGAAGCCCCGACTTAAAGGATCTTGCATAGTCGTATTAATTAGAGCCCCCCAGCCAGTCTTTTCAGCATATCCCTCATGAATATGCATGTGAAATATTTGCATACACAGGAGGTAGTGCGTGGTGTTTGGGTAATTGCCAGGTTCTTGTGACCTGGATTGGCCTCTGTTGGAAACAGGATGCTGGGCTTGATGGACCCTTGGTCTGACCCAGTATGGCAATTTCTCATGATCTTATGCATAGTCATTGTGGATATCCCGAAAACCCAACTGGTTGGGACCTGTAGGACTGGTTTGAGTACCCCACTTATCCAGTCAAGTTTTCAGGATTGCTACAATGAATATGCTTGAGAAATTTGCATACCCTGGATGTCCAATGTATGCAAATCTATCTCATGCATATTCATGTAATGATATCCTGAAAACCTGACTGGTTGTGGCTTTAGGAGAGGGTTGGCAACACTGAGCTAGAAGCTTAAATGCAGGTGCTCGCATAGCTGGGTCTGTGTGGCAGCCTATGCAAGGAACCTAGGAGGCCAGATGTTCAGCTTTATGCTAGGATGATAGAATTTAACTAAGGGGGTGCTGTGGAGATATTGTGGAATAGAGGGAGTGACCATTGAGCAGTGGTTTGACTGCTGTCTGTGCTCTTTACTTCCTTTTCCCCACCCGCCGAATGAGGTTATCAGTCTGCACCACTTGGTGCTGTTTAAAAGCAGCTGCAGCCATGCGCATCCTCGCGCCCCTTCTAGCCCATGGGAAAGAAGAGAAAAGCTAAGATTCTGACTTCATCTCCTGCTTCTGTTGGCAGTCGTGGCCTGATGGGTTCCTTGCCATTAATGGATGTTCAGCCTCATCCTTACCATCAGGATTATCCGCTGACCAAGGTCTATTACAAGAAAGCTCAATCATGAGAGGAGCTTGTAAGTCTTGTAAGTAGTATTTTATGGTCCAAGGTGTCTAAACATCCAATAACACTAGCACATAATGCACATCGTTGGCAATGCCAAGAATGATTGTATCTAGGTTAGAGAGAAGCAAAGCTTCGTAACTATGGGCTCTATGGAGGCCCAAATTAAAATGGATCAATAATGGCATTTTACCTCTATGTACCTAGATCAGTCCAGACTCCTGGGTTTCACCTCCCTACCAGCAGATGGAGACAGAGAGAGTCTCACTGACACTGTACATAACCCAGTGTGCCACCTGCGGTCCCTCAGTATTTCTCAGTCTCCAGCAGTTCCCTGTATGTACCCAGCTCACTCCAGACTCCTGGGTTTTGCCTCCCTACCAGCAGATGGAGACAGAGAGTTTCACTAACACTGTACATAACCCAGTGAGTCACCTGCAGTCCCTCAGTATTTCTCTGTCTCTAGCAGATGAAAGATGGTGTTAAACATGTAGTCTGGAGAGAGAAAAAAAGATTAAAAGACAAGAACATTTCTGGATCCTCCCAGGGTGTTGTGAGGTCTTGGTGGGACCAATCCCCCTGGTTTGAGGCGGATAAGCAGGGGGTTGGTGATCCTTCTGATAGCTCAGCCCAGAGGTCTGTGGGTGGAAATCTGGTGGCCCAGATCATTCATCTTCCACAAGACAGCAGTGGAATCTGCTGGCAGTTCTGCACTGCAAGCCCAGTGGAGCAGGGAAGTGTCCCTTGTATACGGTTTGTCCTGGGCTGGGTCGCTAAAGTTTGGTGAAAAGAGACAGATATAGCCAGGGGTCTGACTCGCTTCTGATCTGCCTTGTGGCCTGCTCTCCTGGAACCTGAACCTCTGCACCAAAGTTTCCATGTCTCTTTATTTGTTCTCAGAGAGTGGGAAAAAAAAAAAAAAGAGAACAAGGAACTCATTAGAGAGGAATCTGCAGCATCGGGGTTCCAAGGGTGGGGGGAGCTACCTCAGAGGGCAGGCGAGAGAAGTTTATAACATCATGAGGGGGGCACGACTGTCAGTCCATGAAACAAAGCTGGCAGCTTGAAAACATCATAGAAGGCAGTTCTTCATGCAGTGCGCTCTCGGGCTGTGGCATCTGCTGCCAGAGGACGGGATCGAGGTGACCAGGATAGTGGGGTTTAAAAGGGGTTCCCTGAACGTACCCAGATCAGCCCAGACTGCTGGGTTATGCCTCCCTTCCAGCAGATGGAGACAGAGAACAACTTGAAGGGCACCCCCTGTACGTATGGTGCAGCACCTGCAGCCCCCTTCAGTATTTCTCTGTCTCCAGCAGATGAAGGTGGCAGACTCAGTGGACCTTGGTCTGTTTCTGTCATTATCCAGTGTTTTATTCCTGCCTTACGTCTCATTTGAGTAGATGACAGTTTAGAAATAGTAAATGGATTATTTGAAATGTCCCCACCCCTCCCCCTCATGGCTTTCATTTAGAGCTCCCTTCTACCGGCCCTATGGCTGAGAAGCACAGACCACAGTACCCCCAGCCTATCCAAGGAAACTTAACCAGGACGTTGTGCTGAAGCCACGCACATCCATCTTCTAATTGTTCTTTCTAGGTACAAAATAGACCAAACTAAAACCTGAATTCCACGACCTTTTGCTCTACATCTGAAAATGGGAACCCAAGTCTGAAGCAGTTACTTGCTTTCTTCTATCATCCCTCCCACCTCTTATCTGCCAAACAGCAGCCAGTTAATGATTGATGCAGGATGAACTACTGCTGGGGTCTGGTTAATGGACCCTGGAGCTGGCCCAAGGCTGCAATGCCACATGGAGAGAGGGCGTCCCGGGCAGGAAACCTGCGAGCGGGAGGCAGAGCTGCTGGGAGCAGCAAGGGGTGCGGGTGAGTGGAAAGGCTGGGAATATGGATCCTGTGCTGGGGGCTAGCTGGCCATGGGCTGCTTCATGGAGCAGCAGGGGTAACCAGCAGGAACGGCTCCCTTCTCTCCTAGTTGATGGCGGAGCAGGGGTAACCAGCAGGAACGGCTCCCTTCTCTCCTAGTTGATGGCGGAGCAGGGGTAACCAGCAGGAACGGCTCCCTTCTCTCCTAGTTGATGACACGAGCAGTTTTTGCTGGTAATCCTCGTATTTTCCCTGCAGTGTCTGAGAGTGAATGCCATGGTTCGGAGGTTACTGACAAATCCCAAATGTCTCATTTTCTTTAATTCTTCTTTTCCACTGATGGCCGTGCTAAGCCCCGTGTGGCACCAAAGAGCGAGCGCTCCTTGCAATGGGAGTGATTCTGGCTGTGTGCTGGAAGAGGAGCACCAGAACTCCCCGGACCTCAAACCTGTAGAGGTAAGGTCTGCTGCTGCGTGAATGCAGGGCCCTCACCCCTGCCACGGGGGGTGTGCTCTGCGCTTATATCACTTTTGGTTTACCTAAGGCTCTCTTTTTCTTATAGCACCATGAGCTTTCACTTTTCACAGACCCCACCTAACTCAGCCCTGCCATCGCAGTAACAGTCCTTGGCCAGGGGCAATAAAGCACAACTCTTACCAGAACCTGGAGTCTGACCACTGATGTTCCCACTGAGAGATGGCTGTGAACACTGCGTCGCAGCATCCCCGGGTGACCCAGCCTGGGGATCAAACCTTAGCATTGGACAGTACACAGGGGGCCACGTGTGATAGCGCTGTTTGCTGAGATGTTTCTCTGTGAATATTGGTGCTCAGTTTTTCTTTGTATTCATCAAATGCTGGTAATGAAGTAATCATATCTCAAAAACTACATTCAAGAAAAACTGTATAAACTAAGCAAAATTTCAAAGGCATTTTAAGGAGAGAAGCTACAGATGAATACACTTTGAACATTCGTAACTTTTTCTTGTTTCCTGCACAGTTCAACTCTCCAATGGCCGATGAAATCCAGCTGAAAACTCTCCTCAGCCAGCTGCCACCCCAGGATTGTGATGTGAGGTTAACATCACTTCTTCCTGTCTCTTTGTGCCCAGCAATTGTGATATGACTCTTACCAGGCATAAACCGCTTTCTTCCCCTCCAAGATATTCATCCTCCCCAGCCTGTCTCCCAGGACTGTGTTGTGCCCGTTCTGAGGCTTCCTGTGCTTCTCTGCAGGAGAGATACTGCCATTGGTTTCTGGGGCAGAAAGAGAGACGAGAACTGCAGCGATTCAGTGCCTGGCGTAGACTCAACTCGCTGGGACAGGCGATCCTTCAGCCCATGACTTCCCTGAGTGTGGGGAGCTGCTGTTACCAGGTAGGAAGTACACCTGCAAGGGATGCACACACGTGCAAGGGATACACGTGCAGGGGTACACGCCACCTTCCCCCACAATACATGCAGCAGGCCAGTACATTCAGATAACTTTATTAGCATGAAATTTACACTTACCAATGTAGTATGCAGAGAGGACAAATCTGGATAATTCCCACGTTCTGGTGCTGATCCGTTTCATCTGTGGTCTGGGACAAAGATACCACTGCAGGTTCTCCTCTTTCTCCCAGGATCATGCTGTGGTTTTCCGGCTCCTTTTGTCGGAAGTCTTGGAGTTTTTCTTTCAGCTTTGGGACTGTGCATCTCTGATCTTTGGATTTTGCACAGTACAGGTGAAAAAACATTTCTCTAGTGTTGCCCTGCATACAGAGTTGGGCTGATCCCTTATTGTGTATTTGGAGATCAAGGTGAGGCCTCATGCACGTGAATGCTTTTCTCACGCTGCTGTCTGTGGAGAATGAGCAGTGTTAAGTGCTGCACACAGCTTATTTCTGTCTTGCATTTGTAGTTTGTGTTGGGGGGGGGGGGGGGTTATGAGGGCAGCAGCCCTGGAGGTTGAGGAGTGGAGGGGCCGAGGCACTTCCTGTGATGGGGGCACGTAAAACGTTCACTACGGGTCCTGCTCCTTTCTCTCACAGTGTGGCAGGTACATGAAGAGAGGGAACATGGTGGCTGTGTGGGCATCAAGGCTTGGAGAGCACTGCTGGTGGCATCCATCCTGCTTCATTTGTGCCATCTGCTGCCAGCCACTGCTGCACCTGATTTACTTTCACCAGGATGGGGAGATATACTGTGGTCGCCATCATGCTGAGCTGTTTAAGCCGCGCTGTGCAGCCTGCGATCAGGCAAGTATCATGTGACAAAGACTGCAGCATGTTGGAACATGTTGCATGTATGTGATTGTTAGCATGGTTACTCTTGGGGGGCTCATTCCCACAGATCCAAGTTATTGCATCCCATGCTCTTCCCTACCCCCAAGCCTCCCCATTAATCCGAGTGGACTCATCTCGTGCTCCCCCACTTACTGCTTGCCAGGTTCATAGCTCCCCCCAGTGATTCAGCAAACGCCCCATGCACGCTCAGTGGACTCCCCGATTTCACCCCCAGGATCCTGCGCCCCTTCTCTGCATGTGATGACGCTTGTTCTTTCCCACGGTGCAGTTGATTTTCACAGAGGAGCTGGTAGAGGCTGAAGGGTGGCACTGGCACCTGGAGCACTTCCGCTGCACGGATTGCGAGGAGGTCCTTGGAGGGCACAGATACATCATGAAGACTGGCAGGCCGTACTGTTGCGATTGCTTCCAGAGCCTCGATGCTGAGACTTGTCAGCGCTGTGGAGACCATAGAGGTGAGGAAAGCTGCATGAGAGGGGAGACGTGATAACTGCCCATGGTACCATGGTGTGTGAAACCTACCAGCAGAACATAAGGTAGCTCTTAGGGTCAGGAGTCAGAGTTAGGGTCTTTATTTTGTACCAGAAGTGCATCACTCACACAATTAAAAGCTAAAGTGACTGCATCTCTGTTTCCTAGGCCTAGACTGTGAGCACATCTCATACCAAGGCCAGCACTGGCATGCTCAGAGCTCCTGCTTCTTCTGTGACTTGTGCCAGAAATCCCTGATGGGCTCAACATTCACACCGAGGGACAGGCAGCTGGACTGGAATCAGGACTCTGGGACCAGCGAAGGTGCTGCCCTAAGGACGAGCTCAGAGAGTGCAAAAACAGGCAGCGACGCCAGTGAGAGTGCTCCACACCAGCAGAGATCACCAAGCATTAATGGTAGGAGAAGGGGACATAGGAGATCCCCTGCAGCCAAAAAGGACAGAGTCACCAAAAGCTGCAGGCACAAGTCACAGAGTCTCCCATGTAGGGCGATCGGGGGAAGCAGGAGGAGTAAGTGCACAGCTGCAGCTGGGAGGGCTATGTTTGTGCCCTGGCTTCCTCCCTGCCATGGATCCTGCGGATTACATTCAGGGGCTGTAGGTATTTCCTTGCCACTCAGGTAGTGGACGGTGAAGTGACTCGCTCGAGGGCAGGAGGAGTGGACGTGGAAGTGGAACCCACAGGCTGCTGCTGCTCTAACCACTCGACCAAGGCTTCCCAAACCTGTCATGGTTTCAGGATATCACATTAAATATGCATATCATGGAGTCTCAGTCTATGCAAATTTATGTCATGCATATTCATTATGGATATCCTGAGAACCTGACTGGCTGTGAGGTCCCCCGGAGAGGTTCTGGAAGGTGTGCACTGGACATCTCCCCTTAGCTCTCTTCTCCCACTCTCCACCAATGGGGCAATTGCTAGGTCAGCTCTGACCCCTTCCACCAGTGCTATTTGAGCAGGTGCCAGCTGAAGTTTAACCATCATCTTGCACACTCCTCGCAGGTCTCTGTTCCTACGATGTTCAGGTTTTCCTATGTCTAGTCAAGCCCCCTGGGAGTCCAAGAGTGCAGCGAAGAGAAACCGTGCCTCCACGTGAATGGGGACCTGACTCTGGGTGTTTGGTGGTGCCCTGGGATAGGTAAAGCTCAGAGAAGAGGAAGCAGTCGGCACACACAGCAGGATGGGGGGAGGGTTCAGGGCTGGGCTGGGCTTCCTCTCCCACTGCAGCACTAAGCAGGCTGCTTTCTTTTTCATTAGTGATTGCAGTTTGGAGGCAGGTCATGTGGGTTTAAGCAAGGACTGACCTGAGGACTTCTGGGGAGGTGCCAGAAGTGAGAGGGAGCATCCCTGCCTCTTCCTCGCTCTGCCCTCATCTCAGAGCAGAAGAGGAGCTGTTCCTCAGCTGCGCGAGTGCTTTGTTCTGCTTTTCTACACACGAGTTTGTCTGAGAAGGTCTTTGCACACCTGTCACCCCATGCAAGTGCGAGAGCTGAGGTACAAATGGATTTTCAGCTTCATCCTAATGGGAAAGCATCTGAGATTAGTTACAGAAAAATGTTCTAATGCTGCACATGGGTGGTTGGATGTTTTCCCTTTTTTGAGTCCCCGCAGGATATTTCCAGCCCCCTCTCCTAGCTAGATCCTTCTTCCCTTGTATTGCTCAGACCTTCAGTTCTCCCTTTTTTTCTCTTTCAGGAACATCAATAGGGACACAGGATGTTGCCTCTGAACCTCTCGCAGTCTTGCTCCAAGGTCACAAATCAGCCCAAAACTCAAGCCCTACAGGAAAGCTTGCCCTCAGAAAATCCAAGCCAGAGTGGGAGGGGCAGCCGTCTTCTGTACGGTACAGCTGGGCCCCCACAGGCACCAATCGCCAGGCCCTCCAGCACAGCCCACCCTGTTCTGCTTTCTCTGGCAGGTGGCAGAGGGATGCAGGAGAGGACAAAGGTGGGTGCTCCACCTGCTCATCATCTTCAGACTCTGAGCAAGAAGGCTGCTTCTTTGGGAAACCAATCCCAAACGCCAGGGTCACAGACAGCACCTGCCATGGGCAGGACTGGTATCCTATGAGCGATGCACCAGGAAGGCAGCCTCTACAAACAAGCAGAGACCCTGAGAGCAAGAAATGCACGATCTGCTAATGGAGAACAGAACCTCTGCTGCAGAGTAACCCTGCAGGCAAGTTCATCTCTAGCCCTATAAGCCTAGGGCAGGCTGGGGGTATTCAGCAGCAGGCTGAGGGAGCTGCACAACTCCTTCCCAGAATGCCCCGCTGCATGGCTCATTTTAATAGGCTTGGTTTTGCCATGTGCATGGATAACCAAAAACCATGTTACAGAGTCTTTTTGACATGTGTCTCCAAAATAGGGGCCTTTTCCTTCATGTTACCAGCATTGTGGAATAAATTGACCTGAACTTTTGTGAGCAGCTGAAGACCTGGTTGAGGACAGATCTCGGGGAAGGCTGTGATACTATTTTATTGGTTATATTTGTTTAAGGCTGGATAAAACTGTTATATGTTTGTGATTTTATATTGTACATCGCTTAGGGAGATATCAGTTAAGTGATTAATAAATGATTTTAAATAAATAAACCTTTGCGTTACCCATCTCAACTTTTGAATATGGACCTAGTTTCTAGCAGCAGTGGCAGGAATTTGGCATCTTAGGGCCCCTGGGAGCAAGGCTTATTCTGTGCGATCCAGCTCCTCTCTGAAAAGGACAACAGCACATTTGGTTTCTTTCATCTTCTCTGTCCAATTTAATCATTTGCAACATCTAAAACTAAAATGCACAGGGTTCGTAACAGAGGTGGCAGGATAATAATTTACCCTTTGATTTTATATTTCACCTTGTGTGACTGACCAGTCATGTTCAGGCTCTGGAGCTATTTCCCTGTGCGCCTGATTTACTGAGTCATTTCTCCCGTTCTATGCCCATGGGAAACATGCTTTGTAAATCAGGCCGCTACATACGTTACTACATGGATCCAGATTGTTGTACTGGAAGGCAGAGTTAGAAAAGGGTTTTAGTCTCTTCAAAAAAAGTTTAAAAACGTGGCTCTTCAAAAAAGCCTTTCACAGCGAGGTCAATGAATAAGAACACCCACACACAGCTGAAGGTCACCCCAAAGCATAATGGCTTAATGTAATACTTAATTATGATGATAAAAAGTAAGAGGACTGTATAGAACGTATAAATGGAAATCCCAATCCACGTTCCACAGCGAGTATATTATTGAAACATGTAACCGAAAATTGTTTTGCACCTTCTGGATAATTTATAAGCCAAACTTATTTTGTGCCTAATTGTAAACCGTTGTGCTGGTGCGTTACTAAACCACGGTATAGAAAAGTTTTTAAATAAACTTCAGTTTTATAACTTCTTGGAAAGTCATCTATTTTATTTATTTATTTTTTTCAGCTGAAGCAACAACTACAACTCCCATCAATCACAGAATTCACCCTGCGATCCAGATTCCCCATTACTAACTCTCCTCATTGACAAAATATTTTTAGCTTTGAAAACAAGTTGCAAATAACTTCCTGTGCCCCCCACATATAACTTTGTACAATGCAGTTTGCATGGGCAGAGGACTCTCGTCATCCGTCTCCGTTTGGGCATTACAGTGGCTCATAGTGAAATCATTGGGATATTTGGTTAAATTATTTTAAAAGAAATGGGTTTTTTCCAGCTCATCACCATGTTCATGACTTACTTTTCAAACTAGAACTTTCTTGCAGTGCAATCAGCCAAGAGATAAAGCACAATGAATCAACAAAATTGGAAATTACTACTTGCCAGGTCTTGAAACTGTCTCACACTTAGATAACAGAAAAGACAAAATGTATCTCTTTGTAGTTTTAGATACCACAATGAAGAGCTATAAAAAAAATGCATGTGACATTTAGGCATACTAACGTTAGCAAATGTCTTCACCTTGTAATCTTAAAGAAGTGTTTGAAATAACATTTAAGTGAAGTCAATTGAATACCTGATTAAGTCGGACTCATAAGAACCTGCCATACTGGGTCAGACCAAGGGTCCATCAAGCCCAGCATCCTGTTTCCAACAGAGGCCAATCCAGGCCATAAGAACCTGGCAAGTACCCAAAAACTAAGTCTATTCCATGTAACCATTGCTAATGGCAGTGGCTATTCTCTAAGTGAACTTAATAGCAGGTAATGGACTTCTCCTGCAAGAACTTATCCAATCCTTTTTTAAACACAGCTATACTAATTGCACTAACCACATCCTCTGGCAACAAATTCCAGAGTTTAATTGTGCGTTGAGTGAAAAAGAACTTTCTCCAATTAGTTTTAAATGTGCCCCATGCTAACTTCATGGAGTGCCCCCTAGTCTTTCTACTATCCGAAAGAGTAAATAACCGAGTCACATCTACCCGTTCTAGACCTCTCATGATTTTAAACACCTTTATCATATCCCCCCTCAGCCGTCTCTTCTCCAAGCTGAAAAGTCCTAACCTCTTTAGTCTTTCCTCATAGGGGAGCTGTTCCATTCCCTTTATCATTTTGGTAGCCCTTCTCTGTACCTTTTGTATCATCTGCAAATTTGATTATCTCACTCGTCGTATTTCTTTCCAGATCATTTATAAATATATTGAAAAGTAAGGGTCCCAATACAGATCCCTGAGGCACTCCACTGTCCACTCCCTTCCACTGAGAAAATTGTCCATTTAATCCTACTCTCTGTTTCCTGTCTTTTAGCCAGTTTGCAATCCACAAAAGGACATCGCCACCTATCCCATGACTTTTTACTTTTCTTAGAAGCCTCTCATGAGGAACTTTGTCAAACACCTTCTGAAAATCCAAGTATACTACATCTACCGGTTCACCTTTATCCACATGTTTATTAACTCCTTCAAAAAAGTGAAGCAGATTTGTGAGGCAAGACTTGCCCTGGGTAAAGCCATGCTGACTTTGTTCCATTAAACCATGTCTTTCTATATGTTCTGTGATTTTGATGTTTAGAACACTTTCCACTATTTTTCCTGGCACTGAAGTCAGGCTAACCGGTCTGTAGTTTCCCGGATCGCCCCTGGAGCCCTTTTTAAATATTGGGGTTACATTTGCTATCCTCCAGTCTTCAGGTACAATGGATGATTTTAATGATAAGTTACAAATTTTTACTAATAGGTCTGAAATTTCATTTTTTAGTTCCTTCAGAACTCTGGGGTGTATACCATCCGGTCCAGGTGATTACTACTCTTCAGTTTGTCAATCAGGCCTACCACATCTTCTAGGTTCACTGTGATTTGGTTCAGTCATCTGAATCATTACTCATGAAAACCTTCTCCATTATGGGTACCTCCCCAACATCCTCTTCAGTAAACACCGAAGCAAAGAAATCATTTAATCTTTCCGCGATGGCCTTATCTTCTCTAAGTGCCCCTTTAACCCCTCGATCATCTAACGGTCCAACTGACTCCCTCACAGTCTTTCTGCTTCGGATATATTTTAAAAAGTTTTTACTGTGAGTTTTTGCCTCTACGGCCAACTTCTTTTCAAATTCTCTCTTAGCCTGTCTTATCAATGTCTTACATTTAACTTGCCAACGCTTATGCTTTATCCTATTTTCTTCTGTTGGATCCTTCTTCCAGTTTTTGAATGAAGATCTTTTGGCTAAAATAGCTTCTTTCACCTCCCCTTTTAACCATGCCGGTAATCGTTTTGCCTTCTTTCCACCTTTCTTAATGTGTGGAATACATCTGGACTGTGCTTCTAGAATGGTATTTTTTAACAATGACCACGCCTCTTGGACATTTTTTACTTTTGTAGCTGCTCCTTTCAGTTTTTTCTAACAATTTTTCTCATTTTATCAAAGTTTCCCTTTTGAAGGTTTAGCACGAGAGCCGTGGATTTGTATACTGTTCCTCTTCCAGTCATTAAATCAAATTTGATCATATTATGATCACTATTGCCAAGCGGCCCCACCACCGTTACCTCTCTCACCAAGTCCTGTGCTCCACTGAGAATTAGATGTAAAATTGCTCCCTCTCTCGTCGGTTCCTGAACCAATTGCTCCATAAAGCTATCATTTATTCCCTCTAGGAACGTTATCTCTCTAGCGTGACCCGATGATACATTTACCCAGTCAATATTGGGGTAATTGAAGTCTCCCATTATTACCGCACTACCAATTTGGTTAGCTTCCCTAATTTCTCTTAGCATTTCACTGTCTGTCTCACCATCTTGACCAGGTGGACGGTAGTATACCCTTATCACTGTAGTCTTCCCTGATACACAAGGGATTTCTACCCATAAAGATTCAATTTTGTTTTTAGTCTCATGCAGGATGTTTATCCTGTTGGACTCTATGCTATCCCGGACATAAAGCGCCACACCTCCTCCCGACTGCTCCTCTCTGTCATTGCGATATAATTTGTACCCCAGTATAACAGATTTCCTTTTGCACATAAGAATAAAAACTTTTAATTTGAGAAACATGCAGCCTCTGTTGTTGTGTCCTTGGTATAACTTTTTACATTACACTCTTCAGCTTGGAGAAGAGACAGCCGAGGGGAGATATGATAAGAGGTTTATGAAATAAGGACTGGAGTGGAACAAATAAACATTAGTCAGTTGTTTACTCTTTCAAAAAGTACAAAGACCAGTGGGACACACAATGAAGTTATTGGGTAAAATTTTCTCTTATAAGTTTTAAATTATTTTTTTTACTCAACATAAGCTCTGGAATTCATTGCCAGAGGATGAGGTGAAAGCTATTAGTGTAGCTGCATTGATAAAAAGTTTGGACAAGTTCCTGGAGAAAAAGTCCGTAAACCATTATTGTGGAGTGGCAGAAATCCCTGGCTTATCCCTGGGTGTGAGCGTTTTGGGATCCTGCCAGGTTCTTGTGGCCTGGTTTTGGCCACTGTTGGAAACAGGATACTGGGCTTGATGGACCCTTGGTCTGACCCAGCATGGCAGGTTCTTATGTTCAGAAGAACAAGAGGCAGAAAAAAGAAGCACAAGCTCATGTAGCGTTTCCCTGCTCTCGCCTGGAGGAACCTAACCAGTCTGGTTTTCATATCTGTAATGAATATGCATGAGATACATTTGCATACATTGGGTACCCAGGAATGTAAATTTATGTCTTACATATTGATTGTGGCAATCCTAAAAACCCATCTGGTAGGTGTGCCTCCAGGAGAGGGGCGAAAAGCACTGAGCTCCCGGCTACTACTCTCCAGAACCCAACCCGCTTGGTGCCAGACGACTGGTGCTGCCTTGGCACTATCTGGCAAGGCCCCAGGGACTGAGGCTTCATTACTTTTGGCAGCAGTTTACATTACAAAGCTCTGTGGTAAAACATGGGGTATGGATGATCTTAATGCTCATGTCCTGTGCCCTAGAGGCGGTCACACTCTGTCCTGTGCCCTAGAGGCGGTCACACTCTGTCCTGGCAGTGTGCACAGGAAGAGCTGGGAAGACTCAATGCCATGTTACTATGTAATCTGCTTTCTGACAGCAGCAGGACTGCACCGAAAATCAGCGCTACAGAAGTGTGTGCAGGAACTATGTTCCAGTCCTCCTGCGGACGTGCAGACCTATAGGGAGCGCTGACATCTTCAGGCGTGAACAGGAATTGTAAATTCTCTACACCAGAGTGTGACCGGTTTCAGGGAAAATGTTAGCAGATTTCCAGTACAGACCCAGCATCTGGAAGGGATCACCTCAGGGGGCTTGGGCTCAGTCACATAGATCCTCACCTGTCCTGGGACAAGAAGAAAGGATTACAGCTGGGGACCTGTGTAGGAAAGCCAGGCCAGACACAGCCCTTTGCTAGGGGTGGGCACAAAGCAGCTTTGTATCCCAGTTACCAGCCACAAGCCGTTCTTGCTCCCTCTGCTGTGTAGAAGGAAAGCGTTACGTAATAATCAGCCACCACCAGTATTTGGATCAGTGATACCTTTATTAGCCTAAGATGCAGAATACTCAGGTACCTTCCTCCAAGAGTGTCCAGCACCCCGCAGGCTCAGCCTGTGTTGTGTCCAGCAGTGGTGACATCGTAGCTCTCGATGAAGTTTCTCAGCTCGTGGACACAGCTTGTGCCCATTTCTCGCAGACTCGCCCGCAGGGCGGACACCAGGCTGGTCTGCATGGAAGGCTCCTTCTGCAGCAGCATGCTCGCCACAAACACGAAAGCTCGGCAGTCCTGCTGGTATGCCTACGACAGACAGCGAGCCAGTGACAGCATCTGGAGGAGACAGCCGAAGCGGTGCCATAGCTAGCACAGGGGCAACAGAAGGAGCAGGATGAGGGTCACTTAAGGGCAGGGGCAGAGAAGAATGGGAGGTGAACCCCTGGGAAAAGTGCTAGCTTGCCTTCTCTAGGTGGACATTAGTCCAGTTGCCCTAGCAAGAGATTGCCTTGTCTCTCACGTCTGTGTGACCAAGTGTCCCCACCAGGCAAGGCCTAGGTTCTCCTTTATTCCAAGGTGTCTGCTTATTAAGTTTCATAGATGACTCTGCTTAGACCACAGGTGCACGACGTAGCAACAGTTTCCTGAGCTTAGAGAAGGGACAGCGCTCTGGCATGCAACAGGTAACTTACAAGGTCTGTGAATAGGTAATGACTTTACAATTCCTGCTCGAGTCATACCAGAGAAGAGCGCTGGGTTTCCTCCCGTTAGAGCAAGGAACTCCGATAGTGTGGTTCCAGGTGGCTACTTCTGAGTGTGTGTGGGGCAAGACTCACTGTTACTGCTTTTATGTAGCTGATAATTAAATGGGTAAGGAGAACTCATTCTGTAATTATTGTGCTGTTGGCAAGTGACATGTAATTCTAGTAAAGACCCACAGTGGCCTCGCAACATAATACTGTACCTACCAGCTCAATAGCTTCTTTTCTGGCCAGTACGGCTACAGACAGAGGATCCCTGGTGGCCTTGGCAATGACCAGATCCTTAGTTATGGAAGGATAAGGCTGGCAAGTGGAACTGGTGACTCTCTCTTCTTCAGGGGTGACCTAAGATCATGTGACAAAAAATACCTATTTCACCAAGTAGTATTCAATGCACGGAAAAAAAGACAAGTGTCTCAGTGAAGGGGATTTGGAAAGACAGAAGTCGTTCTGAGAAAGTGTCAGGACAAACCCAGCTTGTGCTATCACACAGAACACTTATCTTGGTCCCAAAGCAGGCAAGGAAAAGTCATGCTTGTTAGGTAATCAGGATGGCCCTACCTGGATGAGGACTGGTATCCGTTCCCGGTCACGTCCATCTCCAGTGGTGCTTTTCAGCATCTCGATCCGTGCTCGCTTCTCTCCGGTTCCATCACTAGGAACATCACCTCCTCCTCCTTTGATGGTGCATGCCGAGATCACCTCGATCCGTGCTCGCTTCTCTCCAGCTCCATCTCCAGGAGCATTTCCTTTTCCTCCCTCAATGATGCTTTCTGGAATCATCTGGAGTCGTGCTCGCTTCTCTCCAGCTCCATCTCCATGGCTACTACTTCCTCCTTCCGCGATAGTGCTCTCTGAGATCACTTTGATCTCTGCTTGCTTCTCTCCAGTTCCAGCTCCGTCACCTCCTTGTCCTTCTCTGGTGCTCTCTGAGATCGTCTTAATCAGTGTTCGCTTCTCTCCATCTCCAGGAGCATCACCTTCTCCTCCGATTGTGCTCTCTGGAAGCACCTTGATCCATGTTTGCTCCTCTCCAGCACCATCTTCTCTTCCTCCCTTGATGGTGCTCTCCAGGATTGCACTGACCAGAGCTTGCTTCTCTCCTCCTTCTTCAGTGGTGCTCGCTGGCAACTGTTGCTGTACAGCCACCTCCTCTGGAAGATTACTGCCTCCTCTTCCAGTGGAGGTCTTCAGCTCCTTCTTGTACCATGCTCCCTTCTCTTCAGCTCTTTCTCCAGCAGCATAACCTTCCTCTCCTCCAATGGTGTTTTCTGACTTCTTGAGCCCTGTTTTCTTGTCTCCAGTATGCTTTTTCTCTGGATCTTTTCCCTCAGTAACACTCTGTTCCAAAGAAAAGGCAGCATTTTATTAACGGCAAAATACAGGAGTCACAGGTGCTGAGGGCATGGGATGTGCTCACCTGCTGGTCTTCCCCTGGAGCCCTCTTCCTACCCCACCCTGCATACCCGAGACACTCGCCTCCACCAGCTCGCTGGTCTTCCCCTGGAGCCCTTTTCCTACCCACCCTCAGATACCCGAGACACACGCCTCCACCAGCTCACTGGTCTTCTCCTGGAGCCCTCTTCCTACCCCACCCTGCATACCCGAGACACTCGCCTCCACCAGCTCGCTGGTCTTCCCCTGGAGCCCTCTTCCTACCCCACCCTGCATACCCGAGACACTCGCCTCCACCAGCTCGCTGGTCTTCTCCTGGAGCCCTCTTCCTACCCCACCCTGCATACCCGAGACACTCGCCTCCACCAGCTCGCTGGTCTTCTCCTGGAGCCCTCTTCCTACCCCACCCTGCATACCCGAGACACTCGCCTCCACCAGCTCACTGGTCTTCTCCTGGAGCCCTCTTCCTACCCACCTTCAGATACCCGAGACACTCGCCTCCACCAGCTCACTGGTCTTCTCCTGGAGCCCTCTTCCTACCCACCTTCAGATACCCGAGACACACACCTCCACCAGCTCGCTGGTCTTCCCCTGGAGCCCTCTTCCTACCCCACCCTGCATACCCGAGACACTCGCCTCCACCAGCTCGCTGGTCTTCCCCTGGAGCCCTCTTCCTACCCCACCCTGCATACCCGAGACACACACCTCCACCAGCTCGCTGGTCTTCCCCTGGAGCCCTCTTCCTACCCACCCTCAGATACCCGAGACACACACCTCCACCAGCTCGCTGGTCTTCTCCTGGAGCTCTCTTCCTACCCCACCCTCAGATACCCGAGACACTCGCCTCCACCAGCTCACTAGTCTTCTCCTGGAGCCCTCTTCCTACCCCACCCTCAGATACCCGAGACACTCGCCTCCACCAGCTCGCTGGTCTTCCCCTGGAGCCCTCTTCCTACCCCACCCTGCATACCCGAGACACTCGCCTCCACCAGCTCACTGGTCTTCCCCTGGAGCCCTTTTCCTACCCACCCTCAGATACCCGAGACACTCGCCTCCACCAGCTCACTGGTCTTCCCCTGGAGCCCTTTTCCTACCCACCCTCAGATACCCGAGACACACACCTCCACCAGCTAGCTGGTCTTCCCCTGGAGCCCTCTTCCTACCCACCCTCAGATACCCGAGACACACACCTCCACCAGCTCGCTGGTCTTCTCCTGGAGCTCTCTTCCTACCCCACCCTCAGATACCCGAGACACTCGCCTCCACCAGCTCACTGGTCTTCCCCTGGAGCCCTCTTCCTACCCCACCCTGCATACCCGAGACATTCGCCTCCACCAGCTCACTGGTCTTCCCCTGGAGCCCTTTTCCTACCCACCCTCAGATACCCGAGACACTCGCCTCCACCAGCTCACTGGTCTTCCCCTGGAGCCCTCTTCCTACCCCACCCTGCATACCCGAGACACTCGCCTCCACCAGCTCGCTGGTCTTCCCCTGGAGCCCTCTTCCTACCCACCCTCAGATACCCGAGACACACACCTCCACCAGCTCGCTGGTCTTCCCCTGGAGCCCTCTTCCTACCCACCCTCAGATACCCGAGACACACACCTCCACCAGCTCACTGGTCTTCCCCTGGAGCCCTCTTCCTACCCACCCTCAGATACCCGAGACACTCGCCTCCACCAGCTCACTGGTCTTCTCCTGGAGCCCTCTTCCTACCCCACCCTCAGATACCCGAGACACTCGCCTCCACCAGCTCACTGGTCTTCTCCTGGAGCCCTCTTCCTACCCACCCTCAGATACCCGAGACACACACCTCCACCAGCTCACTGGTCTTCCCCTGGAGCCCTCTTCCTACCCACCCTCAGATACCCGAGACACACACCTCCACCAGCTCGCTGGTCTTCCCCTGGAGCTCTCTTCCTACCCACCCTCAGATACCCGAGACACACACCTCCACCAGCTCGCTGGTCTTCCCCTGGAGCCCTCTTCCTACCCCACCCTCAGATACCCGAGACACTCGCCTCCACCAGCTCACTGGTCTTCTCCTGGAGCCCTCTTCCTACCCCACCCTCAGATACCCGAGACACTCGCCTCCACCAGCTCACTGGTCTTCTCCTGGAGCCCTCTTCCTACCCACCCTCAGATACCCGAGACACACACCTCCACCAGCTCACTGGTCTTCCCCTGGAGCCCTCTTCCTACCCACCCTCAGATACCCGAGACACACACCTCCACCAGCTCGCTGGTCTTCCCCTGGAGCTCTCTTCCTACCCACCCTCAGATACCCGAGACACACACCTCCACCAGCTCGCTGGTCTTCCCCTGGAGCCCTCTTCCTACCCACCCTCAGATACCCGAGACACTCGCCTCCACCAGCTCACTGGTCTTCTCCTGGAGCTCTCTTCCTACCCCACCCTCAGATACCCGAGACACACACCTCCACCAGCTCGCTGGTCTTCTCCTGGAGCTCTCTTCCTACCCCACCCTCAGATACCCAGAAACAATCCTGCCCCACCTGCAGATTGTCTTCCTGGTATACGGATCCCTTACTTGGAATTAATTTTGTATTTTTTCACCTCTTTGACAGAATTACATTTTTCTTTTCCTGGGTACAAAATATTTTATTCTATGCTAAGAGAGGAAAAAAAAATCAAGATCTCAGGGTCTTGAACTAGGAATTTATTCTAGTCTGGAATAGAATGGAATGGCTACTGCATGGAAAATGGCTGGTATCCAAAATTATTGTCCTTTATCTCACAATACAAATAGTTGAGCCAGGAAATGTAAGTGAGAGATGGATAATGTTCAACCTGGAAATGTTCTTACCACTGAGCTGCTGTCTGCTTGACTTGGTATGACAGTCATGTTCCGGACAGACTTGTGTGCATCTGACAAAACAAGAGAGAAGGAGTGCACTGAGGACTGAGGTGCAGACAGAACAAAACTCCTGCTCAGAAAGCATGCAGAGCCTCCAGCAGTCAGGGACGGAGGCCACATGTGGACAGCCAACAGAGCTAAATGTGGAAACAGCGCATATCTCACCCCGTGAGCGAGGCAGTCCATGCTGCGTGCGTCTAAATGCAAGAATTTGAGGAGCGATACCTGTTTTATAGTGCCTCGGTGGGGCCCGTTTCCTGTGAGAGTTGTCTGGGGATTCATAGCTTCTATCGGAGGGGAAACGTTTCTTCTGGTAGCTGTAGTGCTGGTCCTCGTAATTCCTTGGGCCCTGCAAGTTTCCATCACTGTAGTCGCTCTCCTGGAAGTTTCTTCGTTCCCTGTAATCGTACTCTCGGAAGCCCCTTCGTTCCCTGTAATCGTACTCTCGGAAGCCCCTTCGTTCTCTGCACAATAATTTTCGGTTAGTTTTGCAGCCAAATGTTTTCTGCTTCCCAATAAGTGGGATAGGAGAAGAGCTCTCTCACACATACAGGGCGGCATCAAACTGAAGAGCAAAGACTTCTACGTATTTATTGAAAGAGCAAGCACAGGTGTAACAGAGAGGCCCTTGCACAGTGCTTGGGATATACTCAGAAACTGCACCGTCTGAAAGATGTCTCATCATGTCCTGTTATTCTTCATTTCAGAATAGTTTCTCAGCCTTTCTGTAACCCTCTGGCCTAGACTGCTGCCGCCACAGGCGAGTCCTCTCTCTTTCCGTCTCATACCTGCCCAAGTTCTCCCATTCCTGCCCCATATCCCAGTCTCCATTCCTCACAGAAGTGGGACCCACCTGCTCCTCTCATATTCATGGCAGAAACCCCAGTCGCCCCAGCTTCTGATGGCTGAGTCACATTCAACCTTGAAACAAACAAAGAATTATTAACAGATGGAAGTAAATATTCCCTTGATGTGAGAAATAGTCTCCCACTTCCTTTGTACTGGGTGGGACTTGTCCCCATGACTGGGTAAACTGCAGCCATTCTCCCTTCATGTTGCACCCAGGAAGATTCCCAGAATAATCTGAAGTTTGCAAGAGTCCAAAGTGAGTTCAGAAAGCATGCCCCAGTCACAACATGAGAGAGAAATGCTGTTACAAGGTCAAAAACTACCAGGCAGGCCTTGCACTATTTGAGTCCTGATCACTCTTCCCTCCCAGTCTCTTTCCCAAGGCCAAAGAGGAAACTTACATCCCTGGGGTGAGGAATCCTGGCGTTGTGTCCTTGCTCCCACTCACCACTGCCTCCTCCTCGTCTGTATCTGCCATGCAGAAACATCCTGTCCTGATGCAAGCAGCGAAGGCGAAAACGTGATCACCGGTCCTGGCAAACCCTGCTGAGTCAAATACGAAGAATTAACGAGAAAGGCCGTGCATCATAGCTCCCTGATGAGAACTGGAGAAAGAGGATGTGCATGACGACTCCCTGATGAGGACCGGCTCTAAGTGCACTGGACAGAGGATTTAAGCATGCTACTGCCTTCCAGGCTGGACGAGTCTGCTTACCCTGAACCATCACAGCATGGCTGACTATCCCTAGGTAAGAGGCTACCACTCAACCTCAGGACGTCCCAATAACCGTGAGCACTTTTATGCAGGCTAGGGGAAGCGTTCCCGGGCATTTCAAAGCTATGCACAGTATTTTCCAGTACATTGTGCCCAGAAAACAAGTGGAAATGGCCGATACCTACAGCAATCTTCCAAAGGGGAAATCTGCAGGTAAAGCCCCCACCAAAAACAGCACTTTGAGGATTGCCCTGTTAACATTGGTTTAATCTGCTGAACTGCCTCCATCAGTTTTCTTTAACTGGCACCCGTTTTTCTTGCAGAGTTGCAGCTTTGACTCTTAAATACAGCGAATGTATTCTCAGGAGCTAAATCCCAAACTCCGGAAATCATAGGCTCTAGCAGCTGCCTGATGCAGCCCTTTGTCCAGGGGAACCAGCACCCACCCGACGGGGTTTATCCCATTGCAGTCTCTAACTAACCAGAAAAGTAAACCTTTCAGAGCAGGCAGCAGTGGGATAACCTCAGGACGCGCCCAGCTGGCACCGGCTCCTTACCTGCGGCTGCTCCAGGCTCTGCAGCCTCTGTGAGGGGCAGGGCAGGAAGCAGCCTCCAGAGCACGTGCGCTCCCCGGGCCCCTGGGTCACGAGCTGCTCCTTGCAGGGCCTGCGGCCACGCCCCCTTCCTTGTCTGCTCTTCAGTGCTCGAGACCGCTCAGCAAACGCTTCTCTTTTTCCGCTCGGCCTGGGAAGCAGACAATGCCCTGTGCTGGGTGAAAGGCACTTTATGGCGTGCTTTGCAGGTCTTCACTATGGTGCAGCTTTTAGAAATGTCTTGACGCTATTAATTCAATAAGTTAGGTTAAAAAAAAACAACCGTACCCAGAGAGTTGCAAAAGCAAAACTCGTTCTTCTAAAGACAGTCCTGCAGCAGCCAGGGGGTGCAACGAGGCTGAGCAGGGGTCCCGGAGCTCTGGGCTTTGCACTCATTCACAACTAGCCAGGGGATTTCTCCTCGTTTTATAACCTTCTCTAGCCCGGCCATTGCAGTAATTCATGAGCAGAAGAGTAGCCTAGTGGATTATGAACCAGGGTGCAAATCCTGCTGCTGCTCCTTGTGACCTTGAGTACGTCACTTCCCCTTCCATCGTCTCCCCCTGGGGTCCAAGAAATACCTGCAGTACCTGAATACAATCCAGTTTGAAGTAGCTGTAAAAATGAAATATAAATCTTGTACACCCCAGTGTTTTCTGCACCAAGTCCTGCAGCTGCCGCAGGTTCTATTCCTGCTTTGGAGAGATTGGGAAGGAGGCAGAAAGTACCTACTAGCCTAGTGGTTAGAGCAGCAGGTTCAAATCCCATTGCCACCCCTCATGACCTTGGGCAAATCACTCTACCCTCCATTGTCTCAGGAATAAACTTAGATTGTGAGCCCTCTGGGGACAAGAAAATGACTACAGTACCTGAATGTAATCTGCTCTGAAGCGTCAAAAAGTGGAATATAAATAGTCTGAGGCCACAGAGTGCAGCTCGCTCTGGAGCCTGGCACATGTATACCCTAAGCACAGCCAAACAGTGCCCTATTGAGCAATGGATTTGATGCCCTTCCTTAGTGACAGTGAACACCAAAAAATTAGTTCAGTATGGAAAGGAAAACTTCCCACCAAAACTTTTCTCCCATTCCACGTCTGCAGTCAGTCAAGATGGTGGGCAGAGCTGGCGTGATGCAAGATTGTGTAAAGAAGCTATAAAAGAGGACGTGATTATGGAACTACCTCACCTACGGGCCGATCCAGAAAAACCCGCTGACAGCACGGTTCGGAAAACGGATGCCGGCATGGCTATTTAAGCATCCTAATCCAAATCCGTCTGCCAACCTAACCTGCTCTTCACAGAGTCATCTCACTCCTCTCCCTTTCTTCAGCCCTGGATACATTCACTTGTGTAAAGCATCAACTATGCTTTTGTGCTGCCACATTCCCACCTAAAATTGGGAAACATAATGTGTATATAATTTTCCTATACATTTTACATGCCCCTAGCTGCTTGTGCTTTTACATCCCAACTTAAGTTTGGGATACATATCGTGTATATAAGTTTCTATATTTCCTCCATGCCTAATGCTCTCCTTCTGCCGTGCATTCTCCTTATGCACTTCCCAGTTCCTCATTACCCTGTTCTTTGTAACTGTTCTTTTCCTATTTCGTTCTCCCCTGTTACATGTAAACCGGCATGATGTCTCTGATGAATGTTGGTTAAGAAAAACATTAAATAAATAAATAAAATTGTGCATCCGTCTTCCAACCCGTAGGCCGCGGGCAGATTTTTAATTTTTTTAATTTTTATTTGTAATTTTTTTTAATTTTTGGGGCCTCCGACTTAATATTACTATGATATTAAGTCGGAGGGTGTACAGAAAAGCAGTTTTTTCTGCTTTTCTGAACACTTCCCCAGTGCCGGCTGAAATTAATGTGCGGCTTGGCTGCACATTTTACTTTCTGAATCGCACGGGAATGACTAATAGGGCCATCAACAATGCATTTGCATGTTGTGGGCGCTATTAGTTTCGGGGGGGTTGGACGTGCGTTTTTGACGCGCTATTACCCCTGAGCGCACTTTACTGCATCGGCCCGCTAGAGTATTGTGCCCAGTTCTGGAGGCCTCACCTCTGGAAGGATATAAATAGAATTGAGGCAGTCCACAGAAGGACTACCAAAATCCTACAGGTGATTTCAGAGGGAAAGCAAAGAGCTTCATCATCCTAATGGGAACACAGACATCTATGTGGCTGGGTTGTCTGACAGATTGTGATACTAGCTTGGTCTGTCTGGTAAGCTACAAGTTGTGTAATTTACTAGAAATCCTAGCAGAAACGCAACATTCTCCTAGACAGGTCTGTCCAGCAGGCTGTACAAAGGAGCTGGGATGCTCCCTAGGATGTTAGAATCAAACTAGCAGCTGGGTGTGTCTGGCAGGCTGCAGGGTCTGTAATTAGCTGGAAATCCAGGCACTGCACATGACCAGATCTTTCTGGCAGGCAATGTTCCCTTAATGTTTTATGGGCTGAGTGTGCAGTGCTCTTCACTTTTCCTGTCCTGTGCTCTCTGTTTTCCTGTTTGTGCTTGTTTCATGATCAATGTGCATGCATACAGGTTACAGGAAACATTGCTGGGAGGCCACCTAGGTTCCCTAGGAAGCCAGATGTTGCTGGCTAAATTTAGATTATACAAGAGGAGGGCGGAGTGAACAACACACACATATAGAGAAATCACAACAAAAAACTGGGGGCCATAAAGTTTACTGGACAATAACAGTGTAACATCCCACAGATTGTTTATTTTACATGTGCAGGAAATTAAATGCACAGTAAACAATTGTGTGAATGCGAAGGACCCCAACATGGCCGTGTTTCGCATCAAGCTGTGTCAGGGGGACCGGAAATTTCCAAATCTACAAAATGAAAATTATGCAATTACTGTGCGAGTAGGCGACCACAAAGTTAAAGAAAAATTCTTAAATTTAAACATCAGGTAAGAAGTGTACAATTCTGTGTACAATTCTGTTCGCCGCATCTCAAAAAAGATATAGTTGCGATAGAAAAGGTACAGAGAAGGGCAACCAAAATGATAAGGGGAATGGAACAGCTCCCCTATGAGGAAAGGCTGAAGAGGTTAGGGCTGTTCAGCTTGGAGAAGAGACGGCTGAGGGGGGATATGATAGAGGTGTTTAAAATCATGAGAGGTCTAGAACGGGTAGATGTGAATCGGTTATTTACTCTTTCGGATAGTAGAAAGACTAGGGGGCACTCCATGAAGTTAGCATGGGGCACATTTAAAACTAATCGGAGAAAATTCTTTTTCACTCAACGCACAATTAAACTCTGGAATTTGTTGCCAGAGGATGTGGTTAGTGCAGTTAGTGTAGCTGGGTTCAAAAAAGGTTTGGATAAGTTCTTGGAGGAGAAGTCCATTAATGGCTATTAATCAATTATACTTAGGGAATAGCCACTGCTATTAATTGCATCAGTAGCATGGGATCTTCTTGGTGTTTGGGTAATTGCCAGGTTCTTATGGCCTGGTTTGGCCTCTGTTGGAAACAGGATGCTGGGCTTGATGGACCCTGGGTCTGACCCAGCATGGCAATTTCTTATGTTCTTATGAGGGATAACCAAGGCACGGAATATACTGTGAGGTGAAACTACAAAGCAGGTAAGAGAAATAGATTCATTCATGAATTTGGTGGCTGTAGGGCACGAAGGGAGGAGGGGGGAGGGAAAGGAAAGGAATGGGATGTAAAAAGGTAAAATTCAAGCACGGGTGTGGTACAAGAGTAGGCCCACCCCCTCAGCATTCTGCAGTACATTATAGCCCCTCGGCCTTTGGTTCTCCAGCTGTATCCCCATTCCTGCTCACCCTGAGATTTCTCAAGATTAGCAGGGGGAGCAGCCATTTCTCACCATCATTAATTATCATTCATATATTCATAATCATTCTTTTAATCACCAATTCATCACTATTATTCAATCAATATAATCAGTATCAATATTTAATCTTGGTCATCAATTCATCAGGCAGACCAATGAAACCCTGCCCAAGCCACCCACCCTGAACTGAAAGTGGGCTCTTACTGTGGTGTAGATAGAGTCATCGTGTTTGCCTTTTATTCGTGCGCTCGCGCTCTCTCTAAATTGTGGTTTTTCCTTTGTTCATCTGTGTCCGGTAAAAAGCTTGTGTAAACGCTGGGGAGGGGGAGATGAACTCGACACAGTGCTATGTGGTACCTGTTTTTCAGCAGGAGGGAGAGGGGGCTGACGGGGCCTTCTAAGGGCTTCTCTGAATTGCGATATTATAATATCTAAGCTGGTTGGGGGGTTGTGGGGAGAGATGACATTTTCTAGCAGATACAGTTTGCGGTTTCATAATATACACAGAAAGAAGAAGGGGAAGTGAAGGTTTTACATAAAAGAATAGTAGCATGACTAGAATCATTAAGATTGTATTGTAATCTCTCACTGGATTACTGAGAAAGCAACACCCACCTAGGGCCATTTCTCACAATGGGAAAGGTGAACTAAGCAAACAATACATAAAACCTAAAATTCAAACATAAATAAAGTCCTGGAGAAGAGCAGCAGTACTTGTGTAGCTGTGGTCATGTGATTAAAAGCACTGATGACTCTATGGGTTTCTGTGCCTGTCAGACCTATTCTTTTGCTGTGATTGCTGCTATTTGTTGCCCCAAGAAGCTGGCACCATCTGCCTAATGGTTAAGATAGCCAAGAGCTAAGCTATTTAGCAAATACAAGCTTGCCAACAGGCACATTTACATACATTTATTGCTGAGAGGTTTTGTGCAACCTGATTGTCTGCTTGCAGCCTCATTAACTAATTGTAATTGTCTTATATCTGAAACTGGACAAGTCTCTTCTGCCCTGCATTTTTGTCTTGATTAGATTGTAAGGGACTGTCTCTTGTGTGCTGTTTATACAGCACTGCATACATTTGAGTAGTGCTGGAGAAATGTTAAGTAATAGTAGTAATTTCTGGTTTTCATCTTTCTTGAAGAAACCGTACAGCTCTGAACAAAATTTGCACAGGCCATAAAAGATAGTGTGGCCCTATGCACCCCACCTCACCAGCCCTATTATTCCAGTCCTGAGACTATGGCCCCTGATAATATTGAAGAACCTATGGCTTTGCTATCTAAGCAGCTTTGCAAGCTGTTGATGGAAGATATGCAGTCATTAATGAACGTTACAAGTATCCTATGGTTCACTCAGAGATAGGAGGTCAGTACCAGCAGCATGGATATTGGCTGTTTCCCAAAATAGCCTTTGAAAACTCCAATATCATCTGACAAAGGACAAGCCATCCTGTAAGCTATGGTAGTTTAAGGAACTTTGGGTTCCAATCTGGTCCTGGGCATAGCCTCGTGCCCTTCCTGAGCTTCCCACATGGAGGGGGTGGAGTGGGAGTGGGGGAGCTTCTTCTCACTGGGGCTTTTCCACTGATAAGTCTAGTACAGGTACAAAAACACCACACTCCAAACACTGTTGCTCAAAATATAAGTTCTTTATTGGCACTAATGTCAGGCAAAACAAAGTCCAAAATTGTGATGCACCTAACAGCAATACGAGTTCAAAACAGCATATACAGAATAAATCTCAGTGCCTTCCTCGCAGGCACTCCTTCTCTCATATCACTGCAATGTGTTCCCACTCTGCTGAGCTTCTTTGGGACTCCTTCCTCAAATTGGCAGTTTCTTCGTTTTCCAAACTCTCCCTTCTCCAAACTTCTCTCATGGCAGCTGATGAATTTCCAACAAATTTGCCTTCTTGCATTCTCTTCAGATCCAGTTGCACACCCCAGGACCTTTTTTCCTTCCTGCAAATAATAGATACCCCTCTCTCTTGAGTGGATAGGAACTCTTCTTTTCTCCCCAGTGTTGAGAAGATACTTCCTCTGAAAGAGGAAAGGCCCGCAGGCAGCACTCTGTGGGAGATAGCATGCTCGGACTGTAGTGGGCACACTGACTTCTCCTGACTCCAGCTCCAAAATCTCCTACTGCATCACATCAAACCAATGACACCTCCTAGTGAGGAGCATCCTGCCTCCCTAATCACTCTTACTTACACTGACCTCACCAGAAAGGGCAGGGTTAGTTGAGACCACTACTAATCCTACACTCCTGGCATATACCGGGTTTGTTCAGACCACCGAGACAACTCCACTAGTAAGGGGCACATCTTGGGATGCCCTTATATAATGTTATTGCTTTTCTTCTTAAGGTTGTTTTAGTGTGTAGACCTCATGGGCAGGAATAATAAAAGGTTTTTAATGTTACTGGTGCTGTGTCTCTGGTGTTCTGTAAAGCATTGTGTTAGATCTGAAGGATCCCGGTGCTGCCCTGAAGGATGCAGAAAATATTACATAATTAAAAAAAAAACCCTAAATAAACCATAATCCATGAAGGATACAGAGGCAAAAAGATCACAGGTCCCTGTGGAAACAAGACAGTCCTAAGGAGTGAAAAAACCTGTAGTCTGCAACTCCACAAATATTTTTGTAAATTTATTTTAAAAGGCTTTAACTTATTTAGCCTTTTGACACACAAAACTCTATCAACTCCAAGTCCTATCTCCTCAGGGATACAGATGGTAACACTAAAAGGTAAAGGTGCTTAACATGTTATCTCATGTCTCTCTTTTATAGTTTCTCACTATTTGTTTTGTAATCCGTTGCTGTTTCATGAGCTATTATTGCTGTCTTTAAATATTTGTGTTATGTTTACTAGTAATCTAAGATTTGTGAATCAGCAGAATACAAATTGTTTAAAGACATACAATGAAATGAGTCCTGAAAAAACAAATTTAAAGCCCAATTCAGATTTATTTTTTTAATTAAGTGCATCTAATTGCACTGCTCTGTTGAAGGGATCGGTATGCTAATTTTATGGCTTGCATATAGGCGTTGGAATGGAGTGAGCCACTGGGGCTTAAACAGCCTAACCAACTTTTTTATTGGCAGCATTGGTGCTGCAGAGTGGGCACCATGGCTCCCACATTCGTCTCTGTGCTGGTCAGTGGAAATGCAGCAAGAACACAAGCGAGAGAGGCACCACTGTCTTCCCTCTTGGCTATCACATCTGTCCCTAGCTGAAGGGAAGAGCCTGGCCACTGACACCCACCACGCCCCACTTCTTGCCTTCTTTGTCTCTACTGGCCTGAAGGCAACATGCGAGGGCTGTTACTGAGGGTATGGAAGAGGGAATGCATGGATTGGAGGCTTTTTTGCTGGATGGGTACCAGAAAAAAGGGGAATCTGGATGTTACAGGAAGGGTTGGTGAGGAGAGAGGAGCAGGGAGGGGTGGAGAGGACTAAGGGGTTGGGGAGCTACTGAGTGGGGTGGGATTGGGGGCTGCTGGGCAGAGAAAGGTGGAATGAGAGGAGAAAGGGGTCAGGGAGCTCCTGGGAGAGGAGGGGATCGGGGGCTGCTGGGTAGGGATTCGAGGGAAGCAAGGAGCTGGGGTGGAGAGAGGGGCAGAATCGGGGTAGGGGAAGAGGGCAAGGGGAAATAGATTGGAGCTTGGTTGACTTAGTCCCCTCCCCCCAACCAAAAAGGCGTTCTGCCTCCTCTAGCCTTCCATGTGGTCTACAGTCTTTGGCTACCACAGATGTTCCAGCTGTGAGATTCCTGCCCCCCCCTCTGGGATACGGGGAGAGGGGCATGGGGGCAGCAGAAGAACAACCTCAGCCCCTGGGGGGGGGGGGGATCCACGTCACTCTGGTAACCAAGCAACACGTCAAAAACGACGCACAAGCACTTCTCCGCGCGCCGCCCCCTGCTGATGACGCACTTCTTATCTGTCTGGGAGAGGAATTTTTGCCCGGATTAAAGATGGCTGCCGACAGGCTCTCGTCCACGCTCTATGGCTGAGCAGGTTCCGGAAGTGACGTGCCTAAGATGCGCCGCTCTGGCAGGTCTCCTGCTGTTCTTCCGGAGCTGGCGAAGTGACTATGGCGCCTCGCGGGCAGGGAGCGGAGGCCGGCGGTATCCGGCAGTGGTTACAAGGCGCTTACAGCTTCGCTATCGACAAGAACGACTTCCGCAGGTAAAGGCGGAGCGCCCCCACCCCCTCCGTGGTTTTCTGGGGCACGTGGTGTGGATTAGGTGCAAGGAATGCACGCGGGGGCTCTCTTTACTCCCCACCTCTCCTCTCCCTGCAATCTCTCACCATCCTCCCAACAATTACGCGCGCTGGCCCTGTTACAAGTGGCGTTTGCAGACAGCAGTATTCAGTGGGGTAGGATAGGTGAGTGAGGAGGGACAGGGCAAAATGACCTTTCCACATACCTCGCCCACCCCAACAGCAGACCTGCTGCCATCACGTGTAAAATAACTGTAAAAGGCACTTCCAGAACACTCAAAAGGGCCTTCTGTGCATAAGGAAAGTCTGAGCAACTTCAGCCACCAGTACAATTACCAGGAAACGAGTCACAAGCGTTCTTCAAACGTGAAACAGGGTCTGTTCACGACGGGACAGAATCTCAGTGAAAACCCTGCACCTCCACTTCTCTGCGGAGCTAAGACTTTTCCTCCTTACAGCGCGCTATACAACATGTAGAATTGCATGGCTAACTTAAAGAGCATTTTTGACTCGTATATGTCTTGTAATTGCCCGTGGTGGGGGGGTTACGGGATTATCTCACACACCTTTATTCCAATTGACCCCATGACTTCTGTATCCTTCATTCCTCAACCACAGTTCCTTATCCCTCACCTGCTGTTCTCCCTGCCCCATCTCCACTCACCCCCCCCCCCCCCCTATAAATTATAGTACAGTCTTCAGTCAGAGAAGGCCTTCAGGGCAGATGACAGCTAAAGGCTCCAGGCCTTTACTGGCAGGGCCTAGGCTTCCTGCTGGCTCTTCATTTTCTTCAGCGTCCTAGACCAGTCCAGCAGACATGCAAAAGGTGCCCCTTATCTCACAGCACCTAGGCCCAACTTGCCTTAGGCAAAAGCTGGTATTGTGTACATCCCATAGCACAGCGTGAAAGATCTCTCTTTCTCCCCCCCCCCCCCCCCCAATGTATATGCCATGGCACAGTGGCAGAGATCCTTCTGCCCCAGTGTAGATACCATAGCACAGCATCGCAGCTTTTGCCCCCATCCCACCCAAATGCCATGGTGCAGTGTGAAATCATTCCTTCTACCTCCTCCCCTGCCCCCCTCTCCATTTATCGCAATGCAGTGTGAGCAGATTCCCCCCACTTCCAGGGTTATGCCATGGAGACGGCCCCGAGCATATTCCACAGGACTGTGTGACAGCAGATATCCTTTCTTTCACTGCATAAGGTTTTACATTGAATTAGAGCAACTCTTACCTGTAAGTGAACTCAGCCATTCTCCTTGAAAATGTGACTTTCCTGAAAAGTTTGCAGGATGGGGATATTAGTGCGGTGAGGAGAAATTCTGCTACAATGTGTTTACTTTTTGTTCCCAAGGAACTTAATTGTTAACCTGGGACTCTTTGCGGTGGGAGTTTGGGTCGCCAGAAACCTGACTGACATTGACCTGATGGCACCTCAGCCTGTAGCATAGAAAGACTGGTAAGATACCTACATGAAACTAACTAATAGCAGATTTAAACCAAATTTAAGAAAATACTTTTTCCAGTACGTACCCAGATCAGTGTAGACTCCTGGGTTTTGTACCCCCGCCAGCAGATGGAGACAGACACAATTTTACTGACACTGCTATATAACCAAGTGTGCCTCCTGCAGGCCCTCAGTATTTTTCTGTCTCCAGCAGATGGTGGATGGCGCAAAACCTGCAGCCCGAGGAACAAAAAAAAAAAAGGAAAATTTGTTCTTTGAGGTTTCTCCCAGAGAGTTGTGAGGGCTTGGTGGGACTCTCCTCCCTGGTTGAGGTGGATGAGCAAAGGATTGGTGATGCTTTTTTAGCTCTGTCCGGGAATCTGTGGGGCATGTGTTGGGCCTGTCTTCGGGGTCTGCTCATCGGAGGGATACTACAAGGGTCCCCGGGGAAAGCTCCTTGGGCTGATCCGCTGCAGGTCTCAGAGGAGGTTCTTTAGACTTAGTGAGATGATCCCAAGGTGGTACTTACCTGTAGGTACCCAAATCAGTTTAGACTCCTGGGTTTTGCCTCCCCTCCAGCACATGGAGACAGAGCGAGTCTCACTGACACTGTACATAACCCAGTGTGCCACCTGCAGTCCCTCAGTATTTCTCTGTCCAGCAGTTCCCTGTAGGTACCCGGATCAGTCCAGACTCCTGGGTTTATGTATCCCTGCCAGCAGATGGAGACAGCGAGAGTCTCACTGACGCTGTACATAACCCAGTGAGCCACCTGCAGTCCCTCAGTATTTCTCTGTCCAGCAGTTCCCTGTAGGTACCCGGATCAGTCCAGACTCCTGGGTTTATGTATCCCTGCCAGCAGATGGAGACAGAGAGAGTCTCACTGACACTGTACATAACCCAGTGAGCCACCTGCAATCCCTCAGTATTTCTGTCTCCAGCAGATGGTGGAGGTGCAAAACCTGCAGTCTGAGGCTACTTAACTTTTTTTTTTTTGTTTAAGAAGATTAGTACTATTGGAGATTGCCTTCCAGGGGTTGCTAGGTCCTGGTGCCCCCCAGGTCTTTGAGTCAGATGAGCAGGGGTTTGGGGACCCTTTACTGCTGGTGGTCTCAGTTCCCTCACCCTCCGGAGGGCGGGCAAACATTTCACAGGGAAGTGGCCTTTACTTTTCCTTGATTGAGTTTTCAGTCTAATTAAAGTTAAAAAAAAAAAAAAAAAAAGAAAAGAAAAAGAGAGAAGCAGCTAAAGTGAATCATCTCATTTTTGAGGTTTCAGCCCTGGCCATAAGGGCAGGGGTGTGCAGCAGTTTGGTGCAGAGGGCATGTCTGCGTTGAGTCCAGCTGTTGCAGGATTCTCAAGCTTTGGTGCGAGCAGCGGTGGCTTACGCAGCGGATGCCTTCTATGACCTGATCAGGACTTTTTCCTGAATTATGTTGGCCGTGTCTGCTAGATGCTTTCCATGGCTACAGAATTGGTCAGTGGATGTATGGTCCAAGTTGCAACTGGGAGCTCTTCCTTTCAAGAGGAAGTTGCTGTTTAATAAAGACTTGGACCAGATAATGAAGCACCTGGTGGAGTGCAAGATGCACAAATTGCCGTAGGATGAGCCTAAGGGCAGGAAGTTGGTGCTTGCTTGGGCTAGGTTTCAGGACAATCGGCGGTTTCATCCATCCAAGAGTTCTGGAGGCCCGCAGTGGCAAGCCCTGGCCAGGTCCTCATCCTGGAATCAGTCTTTTCGTAGGGGTAGGAAGCCTAGGACAACTCTGGGGCTGGCATGGGGGGGGGGGGGGGCGGCTAAGTCCTCACAATGAAGCGAGGCCGGCCCACTCTTCGGTTGCAGCTGTCAGAAGCCAGTTAGCACTTTTTTGGGGGATTGGGCCAAGATTACCACGGACCAGTGGGTCCTTGAGGTGGTAAGAGATGGCTACACTTTAGATTTTGCTCGTCCCATCAGGGACACTTTTGTCACATCTCCTTGTGGTCCTCTTGTAAAGCAAGTAGCAGTTCGAGGAACAGTGGACCATCTGAAGGAACTGGGGGCCATAGTGCCAGTTCCACCTCAGGAGCAGAGAACAGGGAGGTATTTCATGGTGCCAAAGCAGGAAGGGTACCCATTCTCGATTTAAAGAAGGTAAATGTGGCCCTCAGAATTGCACATTTTCACATGGAAATCCTAAGGTCTGTCATCGGCGGGCATAAGGAAGAGTATTTGGCATCTCTAGATTTGACATAGCCATCAAGCAAGAGCACCAAAGGTTCCTAAGGTTCATGATACTTGGGGAACATCTTCAGTTGTCAGCAGTCGGTGTAGAAGGTGCTGAAGTGCCTACAGTCAATTACCCCAAGAGAAATCTTGTTCCCTCTCAGTCCCTGGAGTATTTGGGGGCGAGGGTTCCTCACGGAGGACAGGATTGTGAAGCTGCAGGGGCAGGTCAGTCACCTGTTGCCCAGGGCATGGGACTGTTTACGGGTCCTGGGTTTCATGGCTTCGACTCTGGAATTAGGTTCTTGGGCATTCGCAGATATGCAGCCTCTTCAGAGAGCTTTTCTCTCTCGGTGGAACCCGTTGTCAGGAGAGTTTCATCTCCCTGTGCTGCTCGAGGGGGAAGGAAGGGACAGTCTTCCCTGGTTGCTGATTCAGTCCAATCTGGAGCGAAGTGTGGAGGTGGTCAAGACAGATGCCAGCCTTTCAGGCTGGGGTGCTGTGTGTCAGGGTCGAGCAGCTCAGAGCCAGTGGTTGAAGAAAGAGGCTTCTTGGTCTATCAATCGATTAGAGACAAGGCGGTGTGCTTCGCTTTACTTGCCTTTCTGCCGCGGTTACGCGGTTGTCCGGTGCGTGTTCTATCAGACAATGTCACTACGGTAGCTTATATCATCATCAGACAGGGTGGCACCAGGAGGTACAGAAACTGATCTTTTCGGCGGAGCAGCGTCTCACATTGCTGGGTGGATAATGTGTAAGGTGGACTTCGAGTCAAAAGGAGTTGGACCCTGGAGAGTGGGAGCTGTCAGAGGTGGTGATGTCTCTCAATCACAAGAAGTGGGACTCGCCTCACATGGATCTGAGGATGACCAGAAAGAACGCAAAGGCCTGAGGTTCTTCAGCCGAAGAAGGGAGCACGGGCGCTGACGCTCTGGCTCTTCCATGGCCTCGCATTGTGTCGTGTTGTATGTCTTTCCCCCGTGGCTTCTGGTGAGAAAGCTGATAGTGGATAGAGATGCACCCGAGAGATGTTATTCAGGTGCCTGCACAGCGGCCACGCCATCCTTGGTTTGCGGATCTCGTCAACAGGGCCATAGACGGGCCCCGGAGCTTCAGCCATCTGGAAAATCTTCTCCACCAGGGCCCCATATTTTCGGATCAGGCAGTTCACTTCTTTCTCGTAGCCTGGCTTTTGAGATGAAACAACTAAAGCAGAGAAGTTATCCCGACTCTCTTATCACCACCTTGCTGCAGGCCAGGAGGATTCCACATCTTTTGTCTTATTGCGAGTCTGGAAGGTTTTCAAGACCTGGTGTCTCAATAGGGATGTGCAGGTGCTGCAAACTACAGTGTCGCGTATTTTGACTTTTCTTAAGGAAGGGCTGGTCAAAGGTCTGGCCTATAATTCTCTGAGGGTCCCTATGAGGAAAGACTAAAGAGGTTAGGACTTTTCAGCTTGGAGAGGAGACGGCTGAGGGGGGATATGATAGAGGTGTTTAAAATCATGAGAGGTCTAGAACGAGTAGATGTGAATCGGTTATTTACTCTTTCGGATAGTAGAAAGACTAGGGGGCACTCCATGAAGTTAACATGGGGCACATTTAAAACTAATCAGAGAAAGTTCTTTTTTACTCAACGCACAATTAAACTCTGGAATTTGTTGCCAGAGGATGTGGTTAGTGCAGTTAGTATAGCTGTGTTTAAAAAAGGATTGGATAAGTTCTTGGAGGAGAAGTCCATTACCTGCTATTAAGTTCACTTAGAGAATAGCCACTGCCATTAGCAATGGTTACATGGAATAGACTTAGCTTTTGGGTACTTGCCAGGTTCTTATGGCCTGGATTGGCCACTGTTGGAAACAGGATGCTGGGCTTGATGGACCCTTGGTCTGACCCAGTATGGCATTTTCTTATGTTCTTATGATAGCAGCTCTGGGCTGTTTTCGTCGCAAGGTGCGGGGTTGTTCCCTGTCTGCACATCTGGATGTTATAGGTTTTCTTCACGGAGCAAAGAATTTGTGGCTGCCAGCGTGGAAGGCATGTCCCGTCTTGGAATCTCAATCTGGTGCTTACAGCTTTACATGCGGCTCCGTTTGAGCCTCTAAGGAGTGCAACGCTGAAGGATTTGACACTTAAAGGTGGTTTTTCTGGTAGACATTTGTTTGGCAAGGAGAATGTTGGAGCGTCAGGCTTCGTCCTGCCAGGATCCCTTTCTGCAGATTTCAGAGACAGGAGTATCTTTGCACACAGTGCCCTCCTTCCTGCCGAAGGTGATGTCAGGGATCCATGTTAATCAGACAGTGGAGTTTCCAGCTTTTCTGGACTTAGATGCCTCTGCTTCTCTTGCTAAGGAGCAGAGGCTTTTGGGTGTCCGGTGGGTGTTAAGATATCTGAAAGTCACTAATGATTTTTGTACATTGGATCAGCTTTTCATCCTCTGGAATGGTCTGAGGAAGGGACGTCAAGCTTCCAAAGCTACCTTTGTGCATTGGCTCAATCAGTTCGGCCTATCTCTCTGGGTCGTCTGGTTCTGGAAGGTTTGAGTGCTCATTCGACACGCTCACAGGCAGCTTTTCGGGCTGAGGTGCAGCAGGTATCACCGCAGGAGATTTGCAGAGCAGCAGCTTGAAAGTCGCTGCCATTTTCCCAGACACTATCGTTTGGATGTCAGGACTCCGGCTGCAGGGTGTTTTGGTGAGTGTTCTGTGAGCGAGACTCTCCAGCTCCCACCCTGAGTATGGAGCTCTGGTACATCCCAGGAGTCTGGCCTGATCTGGGTACGTATGGGAAAGGAAAACTGGTTCTTACCTGCTAATTTTCTTTCCTGTAGTACCAAGGATCAGTCCAGAGACCCGCCCGGTGGAAAGAAGGTGGGAGAGTCGTCCACTCGTTCTGTTGGTCCTGTATGTCATGCAGAGTTGTTAGCCGTTCACTAAGCTGTTTCGTCCTACTTACATATGTCTGGAACAGAGTTATGTTTCCAATAGGTTACGGCATCACCATCCTCCTGTTCGTTGGGCTGTTAAGTTTGGTATACATTTTTTTTTCTCTTGGCTTGGGTACAGGTCAATACTGAGGGAGTGCAGGTGGCTCACTGGGTTATGTACAGTGTCAGTGAGACTCTCTCTGTCTCCATCTACTGGCAGGGAGGCAAAACCCAGGAGTCTGGACTGATCCGGGTACATACAGGGAATGAAAATTGGCAGGTAAGAACCAGTTTTCTACATAAGCTGTGGAATTTGTTGCCAGAGGATGTGGTCAAGGCTAGTTTGATAGCTGAGTTAATGAAGTTGTCCAATTTTATTTTTTTTTAAGTAATTAGTGAGGTAGTCCTGAATATCTCCATCTCTTACTTTCTGGGAATAATGGGGAATGGACTTTTCTGTTGGGATCTGCTGGGCTCAGTGGACCAGTGGTCTGATGCAGAGGAGAGGAATTCACTGCTGCTGAGACTAATCATAACCTAGTTTGCAGCAGTGTTCCTCCTCTGCCCCGTCCCGTCTGACTGTTGTCTCTCCTGTGACTGATTAGGTCTACAAAGAAATAAAGATCTTTCCCTGCCTTTTTTTCGAACGACATCCGGATGAGCTGCCAGCGCGTAACCATCGACAGTGCCTAAGAGGGAACCGAGAGCCGAAACCTGTATTCGCAAAGAGTTGAAAGACAAACCTTTGGAGAGGCCATTCTGTAGGAAAGAGAGGACCTGGGATACTGGAGCCTTGCGCGCCGGCACTCCGGACTCAGCACACATATTCTCACTCTCCATACCAGAACATAAGCGAGAGAGGTAGAAGGCTTATGGGCCCGCAACAGAGTGGATATAACTTCTTCCTTATATCCCTTCTTCCTCAGTCTCCGCTGCTCAAAAGCCAGGCCAGCTAGACAAAAGCGATCCACCTGATCGAAAAATACTGAACCCCGACAAAGCAGCTTTGGGAGGTGACCGAGGCGAAGAGGACCGACCGTCGCGAGGTTCACCAGGTCCGCGTACCATGGCCTCCAAGGCCATTCCGGCGCTACGAGAATGACAGGCCCCTTGTGGAGTTCTGTTCTTCTGAGTACCTTTCCCACCAGAGGCCAAGGGGGGAACACGTAGAGGAGAAGGTCGTGAGGCCAGGGAAGAACCAGGGCATCCACCCCTTCTGTGGCTGAAGAATCTGGGAGCCTTTGCATTGCTCAGAGTAGCCATCAGGTCTAAGTGGGGGACCCCCCACCTGTGAACAATCAGATCAGGCGCCCCGGACAACTCCCACTCTCCGGGCTCTAGCCATTGACGACTGAGGAAGTCTGCTTGAACATTCTCCTTCCCCGCAATGTGGGAGGCTGCCAGCTGATCCAGGTGACGCTCTGCCCAGGCGAGCAGCTTGCTGGCTTCCAGGGCCACCGGACGACTTCTGGTGCCCCCCTGTCGATTGATATAGGCTACTGTGGTGGTGTTGTCAGAGAGAACTTGAACCGCCTTGCAATGGATCAGGGGCAAAAAGGCCTTGAGTGCCAGACGGACCGCTCAGGCCTCCAGGCGATTGATGTGCCAGTGGGATTGAACTGGGGACCAGTGTCCCTGTGTAGACTGAGTCTGACACACCGCTCCCCAGCCGGAGAGGCTGGCATCCATTGTTACAATAATCCACTGAGGTGTTTTCAGAGGTATCCCCTTCAATAGGTGAGCGAGGGAGAGCCACCACTGCATGTCGGCGATGGTAACAGGGGCATTTGGAACTCCTCCGAGACAGTCTTCCAGCGGGACAGCAAAGCTTTCTGTAAAGGACGCATATGCGCAAACGCCCAAGGAACCAAATCTATAGTTGAAGCCATAGAACCCTGAACCTGGAGGTAATCCCAGGCCGTGGGGACCGAGAGAGATAACAGATGTTGCACTTGATCCTTGAGCTTGAGCGCACGAGTCTCTGGTAACAAGACTTTGCCCACGCAGGTGTCTAAGCGTGCTCCTAAGAATTCGAGGACCTGAGAGGGCTTGAGGTTGCTTTTGGAAAAATTGACTATCCACCCGAGGGAGGTGAGGACCGACAAGACCCGGTTGACCGCTATCACGAGCAGTCCTTTGACTTGGCCCAAATGAGCCAGTCGCCCAGGTACGGGTGGACTAGGACTCCCTCACCAGAGGAAGGCTGCAGCTACCACCATGACCTTGGTAAATGTGCGGGGAGCGATGGCAAGCCGAACGGGAGCACCCAAAACGGATAGTGTCGACCCAGAATGTTGAAACGAAGAAACCTCTGGTGTTCCCGGTGGATCGGGATGTGAAGGTAGACCTCCATCAGATCAAGAGAAGCGAGGAATTTGCCTGTGTGAACCACCGCTATAACCGCCCTCAGGGTCTCCATGCAAAAGTAGGGACCTTGAGCGCTCTGTTGACTCTCTTGAGATTCAGAATTGGACGAAAGGAGCCGTCCTTTTTGGGGACGACGAAGTAGATGGAATACTGGCCGGACCCCTACTCCTGTGGGGGGACCGGGACTATGGCTCCGAGTGCTTGGAGCCTGTCGAGTCTTTCAGACCGCTGGCCGCTTCTGCATTCCGCAGGGAGAGATTAAGTAGAGGTCCGGGAGATCTCGGGCAAATTCTAATGCATAACCTCGTTCGATCACCTCAAGGTGATCCGAAGTAATTTTGACCCATTCCTCAAGAAATAGGGACAGCCGACCACCTAAGTCTGGAACGGCGGAATGGGCCAGCCGTATCTCATTGCGCGGACTTGGCGGCGGGGCCCTGGTGGGTACCTTCTCAGAAGGGTCATCTGCCCCGAAAGGATTGAGACCATGCTTGAGATCTAGTGGAGGTATTTCGTTGAAAGGCTCTTGCAGCTTATAGTACCTGCGCTGCCCCCTAAAGCAAAAGCGCGACGGGAAAAAACGACCTGGACTGTTCGGTGCGGTCCTCAGGCAGCTTATGAACCTTGTTGTCACCTAAGAATTTGATAAGCTGTTCCAGGTCCTCGCCAAAAAGCAACTTACCCTTGAAGGGGAGAGTGCCCAACTGCGATTTAGAAGAGGAGTCGGCCCAGTTCCTCAGTCAGAGGAGACATCTGGCTGACACCGCTGAAACCATGGCTCTGGTCTGCACCCGGAGGAGGTCGTAGAGGGCATCAGCCCAATAAGCTACCGCAGCTTCCAGCCGTTCCGCCTCTGCAGACGGGAGGTCCTGGGTGCTGAGCAATTGTTGTACCCACCTGAGGCTTGCCTGCTGCATGAGACTGCTACAGACTGTCGTCCTAACTCAGTGCCAGTACTTCAAAGATCCTTTTAAGATGGAGCTCCAGCTTGCGGTCCTGAAGATCCTTTAATGCCGTTGCTTCCACCACCGGGATGGTTGTGCGTTTGGTGACCGCGGACACCGACTCTGGGGACCTTAGGCATTTCCAGGGATTGATCAGGCAGAGGATACAGTCAAGCTCTTCTTGCTTACACAATCTCAGACCGCGGGTCATCTCCCTCGAGGGGCGGATTTGCTAATAACAAATTTATTTATTTATTTATTTAACGTTTCTTTTATACCGATGACCGTTCGCACATCGCATCGGTTTACAGTGAACACAAACCATTGGGCAGAGCCCTTACATAAAACAGATAATATAGTGAACTAGGCAACGTATAAATAATGTTTGGGAGGAGCCCTTACATAAAACAAACATCCATGATTAGATGCCATGGGTATATGTTAAGTAATTGAACTATAACAATAACTATATACAAAATTAGTGCGCAGTACAAAATCGACAGGCAAAAGGCATTCATACCAGGATGTCAGCGTAACATTCGTAGAGTAACATTCCTAGGGGGGATTTATGTAATAGGGGGTGTAGGGGAGTAAGCCTGCTGGAAGAGCCAGGTTTTAATCTTCTTTTTGAAAGCGGGGGTATAGGTCTCAGTGTGAATATCATGGGGCAGAGAGTTCCATATCGTGGGGCCGGCAAGGGAGAAGGCTCTGTTAATGGTGGAAGAGAGCTTAAAAGATTTGATAGATTGGGCTTGGAGTGTTCCTTGGAGTGCTGGGCGGGTAGGTCTCTTGGAGGTACAGGGTAAGAGGGGGGGGTTAAGCCAGTTGAGGTTGGAATTTAATAGACTCTTGTGTATGATCGAGAGAGTTTTATAAAGAATTCGTGACTGTATGGGGGGAGCCAGTGTAGTTCCATGAGTGTGGGGGTGATGTGATCTCTTTTCTTTGTGTTTGACAGAATCCGAGCGGCGGCATTTTGTAGGAGTTGGAGTGGTCTGGTGTGTATTGCAGGAATGCCAAGCAATAGCGCATTACAATAGTCAACCTTCGATAAAATAATAGCTTGAAGGACTGTACGGAAATCATTGAAATGTAGCAAGGGTCTGAGCTTCTTTATTGTTTGAAGTTTAAAGTAGCAATCCTTTATGATGGATTTGATGAATGGTTTGAAAGAGAGGTGATTATCAATAATAACTCCTAGGTTGCGAGTGTGTGATGGGAAATTGGTAGCAGAGTAGGCAGGGGGGATGTCTGGAGCGGTTGCTTATTCGATATGACTAAAAGCTCAGTTTTGTTGGTGTTAAGAGCTAAGTGCATGTCCTTTAGGAGCTGATTGATAGAGGAAAGACAGGATTCCCAGCTGTGTAGAGCAGTTTGGATGGTGTCCGAGAAGGGGAAAATGATTTGTACATCATCAGCATAAATAAAATGCTTGATGTGTAGATTAGAGAGGAGTGTAGTGAGGGGAAGCATGTATATGTTAAACAAGGTAGATGAGTGAGGAACCTTGGGGGGAGACTGATGGGATCAGATTCATTGTTGTCGATAGTGACAGTGAAAGTACGATTTTGGAGATATGATTGAATCCAATCAAAGGCCTTGCCAGTGATCCCAATATTTCTGAGTATGTCCAGGTCCTGATCAGGATCTGGCAGAGGAGATGGCTGAAGAGGGTCAGGCGGATCCAGCCCACCCAGCACAGTCCTGATCCTAGTGGCTCCCTGAGGGTCTGGGGCGGCAGAGCCCTGCCCGATGGCCAATCAAGGGATCTTAGCCGGAGGGGGGATCCTCCTGTTCTTCCAAGCTTGCCAAAAAAGACCTGTGCATTAATAGCACAGACTCCGTGGAAAAACAGTGCTGTGCTTTGCCGGGCAGGACACTGTGGGAGGGGTCCTTTAGCACAAGATTCTGTCTTTTTTTTTTTTTTTTTTAACAGCAGAGGAATTAAATCATCTCTGCAACGGGTCCTGAGGCATGAGACATCTCTGGGGACAAGAAGGGAGAGTGACTGGACCACCAGTTTCACCCCTAGGCAGGCAAAAAAAATTCAGAGGTCACCGGGAATATGGGGTCCTAGGCTGAATGCTCAAGGGCAAATCTCCCCTAGCCCCTATGAGCTAGGAGACAGGACTGTCTCCTGTGAAATCCCACACTATGTTCTCATTATATTCTTCTTTTTTTTTATTATAATTAATACTTGCTTGATCCTGGGCAAAAAGAAACCTGAGAGGAAAAACTTCTGAACCAGGAATGAAAGGAAAATTAGCTAAGAAGAGGGAACCACAGGTTTGTCCGTCTGCATCTGCTGCAGACAGAGAAATACTGAGGAGTGCAGGGTGAGCACTGTCCTCATAGGATACCCTTTTCAGTTTCTCTGTCTCCATCTGCTGGACAGGAGGCTCAACCCACTGTCTGGACTGATCTGGGTAGTACAGGGAACTTTCCCTGCCTTTTTTAAATTAGTAATTTCAAGACTAAGTGTTTCTGATTTAATTTGGATATCTGTAAGAGAGAACTCCACTACTCTAACAGCGGTGGGACAGATTGGATGTCCTAGAACGATGAAAGGGAGGATGGGACCTGCACTAATTGAGAGAGCAGTTTTAGGATTATCAGTGTTGAATGTTAACACTCTGGGCCTTGGATCCTAATCAAATAAGGTTTAGGATTATGTGGCATTTCATAATTGAGGGTTTTTTTTAGATGTATCTGTTCTGCTTTTTGGCTCTTCAAAGCGGATTACACCCAGGCACTGTAGGTATTTCCCTGTCCCCAGCGGGTTTACAGTCTGAGTTTGTACCTAAATTGCATTCCCTTTGCACACTCAAATACTGCTGGGTTGCACTTGTAATGCTGAGAGGATCCTTTCTCACGGAGGGGTGCTGCTGGAGAGCTAGAACAGCATGGGTGCTAACCTTTTCTGCTTTGTGTCTGCAGGTTGTTGGAAACAGAGGTGCTCCATGTGCTGGTGAAAGAAGATGTCGGCTGTAATTGTTCATAACCCTGTCTGGAGGGATCTTAAATCCTGATCATGCCTTTAATCCCTAGTTGTATGGACACATAGATTATCATGAGTTTTGCCTTTTTTGTGTGTGTGTGTGTGTGTATCTTAGTGTTTTGCTGCTGTATTTTCTGAAACAGCACTTATGGTCACTGGTGATTGCACATATAGCAGATTACATATGAATTACCATCTGCCATGTTCTGGAAAATAAAGGGTGAAATGTTTATATGTAATTCTAGAAGAGTATATAAAACAGGCCTGAGAACTTAGGTCATTTTATTCTTTTTAATAGGAAACTTTAGCTTACAAAAACAAGGTGTAAAAAGAGTAAAGATTTACAAAAAATCATAAAAACATGATTCATAATTCACACCCAAAAGAGAAGAGCACAGGTTCCCATGCCCTATTGCATGAGAACTTGTCAGCTGTTCCTTCAAAAGGGCCTAGGCCTACTCTAAAGAGCCACGAGTGGATGTGAGCAGTACAGTGGGGACCTCTCCTGCTGGGTGAGGAAGGAAAAGCTGCTCTTCATCACAGGTTTGTGCTTTGGGCATTGCCAGGAGCAGAGGTTGAGGGTGGGAGATGCAGAATCCTAGGCAATATTCTTCAGCACTCAGCTTTCCCTGCCCCCTCTGCGTGTGTGGGTGGGTGGGATGAGGAAAAACAAGGAAAGTGAAGCTCTTGGGCATTAGCGTGGACCTGTTTATTGTACACCAAAGAACATGGGTCTAGTGAAAGGCATCTGAGAATTGGGGGGGGGCTCTGCTGGCCTGGCCGACCTCCCTGCTACAGTGCTGTGGCAGCTTTAAGCTTCAGGCACAAGTCTTAGTCAGTTTGCTTGCATCTTTTCTCAAGCTTTTGATATCCTAGAGCAAGTGGATGGGAAACATTGCACATAAGCTTAATCTTTAGAAGACAATTTTTCTTTTTTCCCTACCTGTACTTGTAGTCATTTAAATCCTTGGGCTGCTTCACAATTACACCAGTAACCTGAGCTGTTGGCTTTCTACCAGACTTATGTATACCAAGCAGTATACAGAGTTTTTGTTTACTGCAAGACAGCAGCAGCAACATCTCACTGCCTGTTTCATAAGAGGGCCGGGCCTCAGGTCAGCTCTAACGTTGTCATATCACTTTCCTATGGTCACAGCTCGCTATTGCCCCCAGATTTACCAAATAAAAGTTGCATACTGGGAGCTGACGAGCTAATCCCAGAGCTGGTAGGAGAATCCTTTCTGCAGAATGAGAACTACCTGTGCCGGGGCTCGGCCTACGTGCCCAGGATGGGTGCACACATCGCTACAGTCTGCCACTCGGACTAACTGGGCAGCTCTCAGCACCAGTTTCCTCTGAGCTAGTGAAGAGGAGAGAAAGACAGCAGCCTTACCGCTGCGCTTCAGAGAAGGGCCTGCATGGCTACTACTAAGCAAATCATTAGCTTTTGGACAAAGTAGTTTCGAGTTAAGTACAAATGGGGGGGTGTTTTGTTTGTTGTTTTTTTTAAGATGCTTTTGGCTAAAATCCACCCAAGCTCTGCCTTCACGAGCAGCTCCAAAAAATATAAAAAACCATGGATGTGAAAGGACTTGTAAACCCATTCAGAGGTTTGCCAGTTGAATGGGGACAAGGTAAAGCAGCCTGCATTGCGGTTCCTTAAGAGATCTGTCACCCCCCAGGAACATAAATCAGCTGCAAGGCACCAAATTGAGTTCTGAAAGCTTTAGCCATAGGTGAAGTAAATCTCCTGTCCCGAGCATGACAGACTTTCTGCCGTCACAAAACAAAAAGAGAGGGTTCAGGACTGGAGCGGAAGCTTGTGCATCGCTTTCACAATTAACCCCTGCCAAGCCGGTACTAGCGCAATCTTAGCATTTCTGCAAAAGCAGCCTCCCATGTACCTGAAGTACAGGCCCCAGGCCTGGGGGACACTGAGGCTTGTCAGCTGCAGCCAGTGAGGGGATGGCCAGAGTGCGGGAAACTCCTAGCCCCCATCTCGGTAAGGCCCAGACCATGGCACAGGGTCCCTGTTGCATGTTCTTGTTTGTAAGTTAATCACTTAACTGAAAAGAAACAGAGTGCCAGCATAGGCCCTAAGTGTCATTTGGGACTGGTATGGCTACATAAGGCATAAGGGGGATGGGGGTAGACCCCCCGCTACCCTTCTAGCATCTCCAGAGTGGGGCTAAGGTCAGTCCTGAACACTGCCTCCATTTCATTATAAATAAAGACAGAAAGGAGAAGAGCTCCTGGGGCCATGATAAGGAAGCTTTCAGTGCTAACTAAAGAAAGAAAGGGGCCAGTGTCAGAAACGGAGTTTAAAGTTTAGGAGCGGCAAGACAAACTTTATTATACAAGGGGGGAGGACTGCCTTCCATGTCCTCCTGCCCCGTACTCAATGCAAGTCCCAGCTGAATTCAAAGCTTACTGCAGCCCGCGCCGGCAGAAGATTGAAAGCGCAGCTCTCCGACAGGAAATATTAAAGCTGCTGCGTCTGCTGCTCTTCAGCCTCTCCTGCCAGAGATTCAGGACCTGACCTCTGCAGTGGGGTCTTTCCTATAGCATTTGCTTCCCACCCAAGAAACACAAGGTTCCTTTCACGCTAGCCACGCGGCTACGGGAAACTGCGAGGGGGGGCTCCTGGCAAGGTAGGTTGTACAAAAAATAGAGCTCTGTTTAAAATAAGGTCCACCAGGAGCTGGGGCTCACAGTGGGTTGAGGCGGCAATGGCCACGCTCATCAGTAGTGTCAGATATGAAACAGACTCCAACTGAGTACATCTGGAGGCTACGGGCAAAAGAGAATCTGTTTCATGTCTGACAGAAGGAGCCACTGATGATAAAATTATATTGCAACGACGATGCATTTCCTGTGCGTGGACATCGGTTTACCACCACACTGCTAGTGTAGCCTGACTTTTCAAACGTGCTCACTCCCATTACTTTTAGCCTGGAGGGCCCAAAGGAATGAAAGAGGTTCTGCTGGGTCCAAGGAGGGTCAGAAAACAAAAAAGTAAAAGCAGGAGCTTTGGCGCAGCCCTGTTCTGCCCTCCCTCCACCAGCATTGCCTCCTGCCTGGCTGCTGTTTCTGAAGTAGGCCTTATTCATTTTCTGAAATTCAGGAGAAGCACTGCTCTCCTGAAGAAAATGGCACTGAAGCTGTCGCTGAGGGCATTCCCACACTTGTGCATATGACTGCAGTGTTCGAGGAAAGATGAAGGTGCCACCACACCTCCCCCCAGGGATGATACTGGCACAGGAGTCCTGGTCAGGGCAAGGTGGGAGCGCTGGTGTTGGACAGCACCTGAGTTGCGAGGGCTGCTTCGGAGATCCCTGCTTTGCCCAGCAGGCTTGTTCTTTGAGTATAGAAAAGAATGTAGGCCTGGGTTCGACACACTTCATCCACACTGCACATATTCAGCTTTGAGTCATTGCAATGAACCCAAAAACCTGCAAGAGGAGAAAAGCAGGATGATTAGACTGGGTCTGGAACCAAATGTGCACATATTAAGTAGGTATGCAGCAGCTTTTTCTTTGCTTCAGCCACTAGGATAGATGAGCAGCACTTTCTAAAGTCCCTCCACACCACCCAGCAGAGCCCTGCTACTTCTCTGTTTCATTTTGTCTCCGTGTTTAGAAGCTACAGGGCGTGCACTGGTAGCAGAGAATAGTGAAGCCCTCGCTGTAAGGCAAACGCTTGCATTGTTTCATGTATACCTCGTCCCAGGAGCATCTCCTGCTGGCACGGCCTCTGGCATCCAACAAACACTACTAGAATCGCTTCCTTATGGCTAAAGAATAGGTAGACAAGTACCTTCAGAGCCAGGCACAATGCAGTCTACAAAACAAAAAGGATTAACAGAAGGTTCCCATTTCCTTAAGAAAAAGCACCCACCTCCCTCTGTATTGTAGCAATATGCTGTGTAGTGTCCTGAGCCAAACCCTTTCCCATGATGCATCACCACAGCCGAGAGGTCGTAGACATAGGTTTCATGGTCAGGAGAGGAGAGAGTGTCCCTGCAGCAGTATGGTTCCATGTTTAATACCTGGTCAAAGAAGACATGGACCCCGATCTTCTCACGATGATTACGTCCAGACCACCTGCAAGCAGACACACACAAAGACCCTCGTTCCATGAGCGCGGGGCATTCTCTACCTGTATGCTACTGCCTTCCAGAATATCCTGAGAAGGGAGAAACCCAGCCCCAGGGAAAGGGGCGCGGGGCGCAGTGTAAAACCAATGGCCTCACACCAGATCATCACAAAAGCTGGGAGACGGGTAGGGAAAACATTTCTTTTTAAAGAAGACAAAACTGGGTGAAATTTTGTGGATGGCTTCATGCTGTAGCAACTAGAGGCTGTTTATAGTGTGAGGCGACAAGTGCTCCACTGGGAAACATCAATCGGGTATTCATTAATCTACAGTAAAAGTGCAGCACTGTAACCAGCAGCTAAGCATGCAAGAGCAGCATGGAGCATGAGCCCCAGGTGCATCCTGCTCTCACCTGAATCGCTTAAGGTGAAGCCGAAGGACCTGAGGTAGTCTGTAGAGCATTAACTGCTTTTTAGCTTCACTCAGAACAAGAGGTTTTGGGGAGGACTTTCGCCGTCTGCCTGAGAAGGATTAGAGTAGAAGAAAAATGTAAATTTTAGTAACTAATAATTTAACAAATCCCAACACCTTTCTTAGGGCAAACTTCCTAACTCCGCCCACCTCCCACAACCCTCGTTTCAGAGCCAATATGTCTGTCTGCCCCCCAACAGGTTTGTGTGCGTTAGATCACAGGGACACACAAATCCTTGTACACTCTGATAAGCCTTTCATGCTAAAAAGTCAAACATCACTAATTCCTTTCAGCAAGCTTCGGCACTCACGCACTCCACATGTAGACATCTTTGAAGATGTTTGCAACCGAGGCCTTATCACAGTCCTTCACCAATATCAAGAGGCTTTAAAAAGAAACCCAAAGTGACAAGCCTAGGCTGACAGGATCTGATTCCTCAAGGTCACACAATATTGAGATAAGTACTTTCCACCTGCTATGACTATTTCACTTTATGTCTAAGAATGCCTTATTACTATTTTTCGGTTAAGACTCTTGCTGCCCCTGATGATCAAGCATTTTGCGAAACCCTGGCCGTGTTGGGCTGTTCTTTCAAAGGATACGTAAGAGTCTATTCTTTACATGCTCTGAGGATCGGGGACAGTTATATTTTATGAAAACAAAAGAAAATGAGATAGGAAGAAAGCTTTTTGCATCATAACAACAAATAAAAACATTTTTTTGAAGGTGAATGATTAAAAGGCCAGTTGGTGTCTGTTGAGATGCACAATGTCAGGCTTGCTGGTTTGTATTAAAACAATTGTTTGCTTCCCTTTATTACTAGAGTTGACATTTTTTGAGTAACTATTCTTGACTCTCCTTACTATTAAGGAGTATACATTTATCTCATTATTAAACATGCACACATCTCTGTTTAACGCATGTACTAGAAAGTGGCTGAAATGAATGTGAGAAATGCACATCCCTGCCGCTGGTTAGAATGGAAGTCGGGCCACAGCTCACTACAACTAAGGGGGATATTTAGTCTGCTTTTATGCTCATTTTGCTTTCCGTGTTGGATTTTATGTTTGTATTTCTTATGTACTCTGCCACAAGCTTTTTTGCAATAGGTGCGGATAACATTTTCTTGAAAATAAAATAAATACAACCAAGGTGCACTGTACACTTACTGTTGCACTGGTCGCAAGCATAGATTCTGCCTTCCAGAGCCTCCGTTTCTGTAAACTTTGTCAACATTTCTGTCAATGTGCATTCTGTAAGGCTGACAGGAAGGACCCCTTTCTCGATGCAGTGATAGCGTTCGGGGAACTCCAGGGAGAGATCCCAGAAAGGCTCAACTGTGTTTGATTTATAACTGCATGTTAGACAGGTCACCTGTTTAAAGGAAAAAAAGTACTTACAGGAATACAATTACAGGCACTCTTCACCTGCAACACATCCTCCACCCCCAGCAATGCTATTTATCCAAATCTAAATATGCCCTGAAGAGACCACACTGGGCCAACTACAGCCGAAGGGCTTCTAGCAAGCTTCTCTAAGTACTGATCAGGCCTAACTGGGCTTAGCTTATGAGATCTATTATACTTCTGATGTGTGTCTCGCCAGGACTCAGGACGGCTCACAACAGTACATCAGCAAAAGAAAGAAGGAGCAGAGCAGTAGGAGAAAAGCAGAGGGTACCTGACTGAGCAGCTGCCCATGGAAGATGGTGTTCACCACCTTCAGGACCTGCTTGGTGAGTTTCCTCTGAGAGAAGGGGATGAGGATTCGGTGCGTGGTGCCTTCAGACTCCAGCTCTTGCTGTACTTTATCCAGTAGCTCACAGAGGAATTCCTGAGCATCCTGCTGGTCATAGCCCCGAAAGGCAGGAATCAGGCTCCACACTGAATGCAGCATGGCAAAAGGGGATACCAGGGCCCACTTCCCGGACCACATGACTCGGAAGAGGGTATGCAGTTCATGACAAAGAGAAATGTGCTTTGAACTCCGTTCCTTGGGCTGCACCAATTCCAAGCTCCGGTTTATAGAAGAGCCACCATTTAGGCCGGCTGGCACGTTCTGCCTCCAAGTTGATCCTAATTGATCCTGCTTTCCAGATCCATTAGCAGCAGAGCTGTTAGCCGGCTTGTTAGACATTCGAGGTCTCCCATTTGCCGATTTGGCCAATAACTCTTCAGTCTCATTGGGGTCAAGGGTTAAAAAGCATTCCCTAAACTTCTGGAGGTGGCTGAGCACCTGAAGGATGGAGTTCATGTAACAGGTATTTCCGAGGTTGCGCAGACCGGTCACACCAGGGGTCACCATGGGCTTGTGCCGGATGGAGTAGAACTGGTTCAACCTGCTGGTTGCCACTCGTTTTGAGGTAGGGGCACCTGTTGACATCTCCCTGAACTTTCTGGGGATCAGGCTTTCTCGGTGGACATGGGACAGTAGTCTGGCACTCTTTCTTGGGGGTGTGCTGGCCAACTCCTCCAACAGACGCCGCTTCATTTCCTGTCTCCGCTGCCTGGCCTCCTCCTTCTTCTTCTCCATCTCCTCCCTTTGCTTTTGCTGCTCCAGTTTCAGCTGGCCTCGCGAGCTCTTGTCAAACCAGGTTTTCAGTGCTTTGGCCAACAAGGACTGACGCCTGTGCCACAGAGCAGTGAGCATCTGAGGCTGTCCCTGAGGGTTCCTGGGACGGCTGCACATGTGCTCCCCTGAGACTTTGGATCGTAAGGTTCTCCCGCTTCGGGGCGAGAGCAGGTTTTTCTGGTTCCTAATCACAGAAAGTGTACTCCTCAACAACTTCAGGTCCCCCTCAGGGTTATCATTCAACACATAGTCCTCACACAGGTAACAAAACACATAGAGTTCAGAGACTTCCATGGCTAGTGGATGTCTCGTCTCCTGAAAGTGTTTGAATGCATGTTCTTCAATGTACCGGCCACAGGCCACATGAGAGCATTTCAGACAAGCCCAGACAGATTCAGTGGTTTCACATTCCATGCAGTGCCACCTTTGGGGATTTAAGATGGAATGGTCCTGGGCGAGTCGTAGCCGCCCAACATGTTTGCATCTATCCATGTCTTACAGGAGTCTCCACTGCTTCAACCTAATGAGGTAAGAGACAATAAGCAATAAAGACATTTACCTCCTATCTCAAATATCCCCCATATTCAGCACAAGTAGCAACACTGCAAGCTCCCCCCCCCCCCCCCACACACATATACAGCTGATCTCACTAAGTCTCCATTCTGCATATGTGAGAGACGCACTAGGGGGAGGAAAATCCTTGCTCTCAGAAGTGAGTGTGCACCACCTTTTACCAACAGATAATGCTCAGCGAGTGAAGAGCCCTATAGCACATTATCCTGCCAAAGGGATGAAGAAACAGAATCTGCTGGCAGGTTCCATCCTGGTAAAATGCCAGAGACCCCAGCTGGCTTTCCCCTCATTTCTTTGTCACCATGGATCCCCTGTGCATATCTTAGGCTTTCTTGAATTCGGTTTCTGGTGTTGTCTCCAGGCATCCAGCCTTCCTGTGAAGAAACCTCGGAGACTCATATGGTGACCTCTTACTCTGAAGCACTCTTTCCTCTGAAAAGCTTTGTTTCTGACAGGTCGGGTAGGCTTCGTGCTGGGGGGGAGATTACCTGACGTCTCCAGGTCAGTCCCTCTTCTTGGCTGGGCACCTGGCGCTGCATCCCACCCGCCCTTGTTGTTACTGTTTTTGTATGGGGCCTTATCGTTGTCGCAGCTCTTGTGATGGGGGGGGGGGGTGGCGGGCAGTCAGAGCCGATTGGAGGGGATTATGTTGTGGTAACTGGTGGCGGACCTGACGGTCCCTAGCCAAACAACTGGGTGCAGTTGTGGCTGGTACGGCTCCTTGCTGGATGGTGGCGGGGGTCGGTTTATTCGGCTCCTTGCTGGATGGTGGTGGGAGTCGTGGGGACGTGATAAAGGGGGGCACTTCATGCAGGCTGGGACAGCCTGGGTTCACATGTTTTGCAGGCTGGGATAGACTGGGTTGCCCATCTTGCTGACTTGTGGTTGATGGGCGAAAATGGGGGCATTCAAGATATATATTTGCCTGGCTCAGGCTCCGGGGTGTTTAATAAAGCTGCGGCCTGTTGACTCCCAAATCTGTGTTTGTGAATTATTGGTTGTAAAGGGGCGGGCTTGTGCTTCATTTATACCTTTGATGAGTTTGAATGTCTATATTGTCTCCCTAGGGCTTCTGGTGTAGGCCCTAAGGAGGTTTGCCTCCATACTGTCTTTATCCTTTCAGAGGTACAGCCCCTAGAATTCCCAATAAAGTGTAGAGAGGCATTATCACACACAATACTCACGGAGTCCTGATTAAGCATTCTGCTCTGCAGACGTCAAGGATCAGAGCCTGCAGCAGCCCCATGACAGCCACTGGGAGCTTGGCAATCCTGAAGCTGCAAACTTCCCTTTCAGACTGGCACATCAAAAGCAGCTCAGTTCCATGCTCTATAAGAGAAGAACACTTGTGTGACATGAAAAACAAAGGCTCTCCAACTTCCAAGTGCAGAGAATTCCCCAAAAATGCATTCCCAGAGTTGAGACCCTCATCACTTCTTCTCTTCATGACATAATGGTTCAGGGGTTGCACATACCACCATCAAGCTCAATAGTAAAGCAGGAATTTCTTTATCCACCAACCAGTGCAGTTTTAGTAAACTCCCTTTTAACATCAAGCTTGCTCAGGGATATGTGCAAGAAACGTATATAAGGAGGATTTAGTTAAACCATGTACAGTCAGAGTCTCCGCACACCTCAGGAGTGTACACAATCATAAAATAGCAGGGGTCAAAAAAACTTGTGAATCTTCAGTGACCGTCTACACCAAGACGTTCCACATAGCTTGTATGGGGCAAATCCTTGCAGCGACCTACAGCCAACCCTATAAACTGCCATAGCACAGGGCAAGGGAAGGAGCTATCTGCAGGTGTCACCTCTTCACATTTATCCCAGGGCCCATGGTCTTTTAACCTGTACAGGAGCTGGCAGCCGCATTTCTATTCCCCGCTAACGGAGAAGCTATTCTGGCCATCTGCATAGACACTAATGGGGCAGACCCAACATGGATTTAGCAAATCTGTTAGATTTGTTTGAGGGCATTGAACATGTTGACAAGAGTGAAATCAGTGGATATAGTGTATCTGGATTTTCAGAAAGCGTTTAACAAAGTCCCTCATGCTGGACTCATCAGACAATTAAAAGGTCATGTGATAGGAGGTAATGTTTTATTGTGGATTGGTAAGTGGCTAAGTGACAGGAAACAGAACAGGAAGGAATGGTCATTTCTCTCAATGCAGGAAGGTAAATAGTGGTGTGCCTTAGGGGTCTTTACTGGGACTGGTGTTTAATTTATTTATAAATGATCTGAAGAGAGAGTGAAGACTGACACAATATCCACGGTCCAGTTCCTGTATCTTGTGCAGGTCTCTGCTGGTAGTAGGAGAAACCCAACCCGCAATGGCAGCCACCTCCCCCTGTGCGCCCGATGCCGAGGGATGCTAGCTCCTCCTTTTTTGTTTAAAATGTCGCTTCGCTTGCCCCTTTTCTGCGCACAAATATTGCATCAGCCCCAAAGTAAGCAGCAGGAGAAGGCCAGGAATCTGACAGGGAATTCCTGCTGGGAAGTGCTTTGTGTGCATTTTTTTACCTCTCGATGCATTAGCTCACATTCTAAATCATCCCCTTGTACCCGAAGCAATGGAGGATAACATGACTTGCCCAAGGTCACAAGGAGTGGCAGTGGGATTTGAACTCTGACTTCCTGGCTCACAAGCCAGTACTAAAATCACTTGGATATTCCTGCACTTGACTGTTCCTCAAAAAAAACCAAACAAACCCCACACCTCTGTCCCTGTAAGGAACCCAGGACCTATAAACTTAATTCTACTCCAAGTCAGCAGTACTGGATCTGCTGATAGGCCACATCTGTCCATTCTCATTTGGCAACACCAGAGCTAGAGAAATGTGAAAACCAAAACAAAAACGTGTGGTCAAGCTCCTTCAAATCGTCTTTCCAAAGAGAATGTAAAAAGTCCCAGAGAAGGGACCTTTGGAGTGCTGAAAAGAATCTACTTATTCTAAAAGCAAAAGATCAGGAATGGGAAGCAGACTGGCAACGTGCTCAGAGAAGACAAAGGCTACAGCCGAAAGAAAGCAGCTGAGTAACTTCAGATCACATTACCTCTCCTTCCTTCCATCTGTAAGAGGTCTCAGTCTGCACGTTAAAGAGCTGCTCCCAGATTTAGCCATCTTGTGGTGCTATTGTAGATCCTGCTGCCTCCCCTCAAGATGAGCCATGACCGGTCAAAAAATAAATCACTTCTAAAGATCTAACATGTCAATTTTCATTCAAAGAGAGTTCTGGAGAAAAGCGGGAGATTCTGAGAATGGAAATGCTTTTGCCCTGAGGGAAATGTTCCAAGTGAGTGGGGGGCTTAAGGTCACTTCAGGCCAGTTGATAAATTGTCTCCATTTAATCCAGAGCAAAGTGTGAAAATGCAAGAGTTCAGCAGCAGAGACGCAGAGCGTGTGATGTAGTCTAGACAGCAACAGCCTGTGCGCTCACTTAGGTGTCCGCAGGTGCAGGACACGGAATCTGCAGCGATTCACTAATGCAATCAAGCTCATTTTTCCTATCAACAGAATTATCCTGGCACAACATTTGTCATTCTCCATAAAAATATAAAGTTAACCTAAAAAAAAAAAAAGCAAGCCTTACAAACTCAGAGTTCAAGAGTGCTCAATCTGTAGACGTCTTAGCAAATTTTTATTTCAGCCTATGTTGTGGGTCTAAGGCTCATCCTGTGAAGCAGTCCAGAGAGCAACGGAAGCGAGAACTCAAAGTAGCCAGACCAGGGCCGGATTTCAGATTTTGGCAGCCCATTAAAGCTGTACCAGCACACTACCCTAAGCAAGAGGAAGCAGGCCCCCTATGCTAGGGATGCGCAGTAGTTTCCTCCGATTTGGCGGCAGGCACATAGCTTGTCGATTTTATAGTACACGTGAGAAAATGGATAGCATGCGTGTATCTCATTACTAAAACTACACACATACTATCCATTTCCCTGCGTGTACTAGAAAGTCATCGAGGTGCGCGCATATTGCCAGGTCGGAGGAAACTAATGCCCATCCATTGCATGACACCTCTGAGCTTGCATTTTGCCCATCTCTCTTCTCACAGCCCATCCTCTGCAGAAGCCAGACGTGACATCGTAATGCTACACTTGTGACGCCACGCCCATTTCCATAGCAACCCTAAATCAAAGTGGCCAATGAGAGCGGGAATGAGAATTAATGACCCAGTAAGAAAGACTTCAGCAGAATGTGGAGGTGGTCACCCTGCTTCGGCCAGCTGGAGTCCACGGTCACTCGTATGGCAAAACATTGGAATGGCTGGAACGCAAGCTGCTGTTCTCACTCAATCATGCATCTATAGCCAGAAAGTAGGAGTGACATTTCAAACTCATCCCCTACTCTCGCTCTAGTCCTTCCAAGACAATCTCAGCGTCCACTTCCATTTCTTTGTTAACTTTATGCATCACTTCTACCACTGCTGGGAGTATGGCAAGGAAACACACACGTCAGTGCAGGGAGTCAGATAAAAAGATCCATACAGAACTGCCATGCTGGGTCAGACCAAGGTCCATTGAGCCCAGCGCATCCCAAAAACTAGAACCATTTCTTGTTACTCACTCCCTTGGATAGCAGTGCTTTTCACTAATAATGTGTTATGTACTTTTCCTCCAGAAACTTGACTAAACATCTTTTAAACCCCACTATGGTAGTCGCTTTAATCACATCCTCCGGCAACAGATTCCGCAGCTTAAGAGTGCACTTCGAGTGAAAAGGTTCTTTCTATGATTGGTTTTGAGTGTTTTATATACCGTCGATCCATGTGAGAATCACTATTCACAGTCTCCTGCATCTGCTGGTTGCTAGTTTCATGGCGTGTCCTCTTGATTTACTATTATTTGAAAGGATAAATAATTGTCCTTTATTTCCCTGTTCTATCCCACTAATGCATTTATAAACTTCTGTCATTTCTTTTCTTGGTTGCTACACCTTTTGCTGTCGCATAGCATGGTGTGGACACTGTGCCACAGCAGTAATATGACCACATCAGATTCTAGTACGATTCCTGAATACACCTTCTGTGTCTGCGTTACATTTCTTGAAAGCTACTGAAAGGATGTGATGGAAAGTTGTACAGAATAGCTTCCCAGGAATGTCTCACTTGAAGATTTAGCTGTCAGTGGAAGTGTTGCAGTTAATATCCTCTCATTACCATTACACCAACAAAACCTGACTAATAAACACTTAAATCTATAAAAGTAGTAAGGAGGTTTGGTTCGTAACACATTAACAGTTCATAAAACCTCCAGCTAAGAAAGCATATCACACAGACATGTTAGAGCTGCTGACACAAGCGGGAGCCTTTTCCTGTGCTGGGTTCAATTTGTCAGGTGAGATTTTACCAACACACAGGGCTGTCACAAGAGGGTGACCGCCTGGGATCCATGTCATCCGTCTGAGTCAGCAAGCACGTACACCTGAAAAGGATGGGGACCGTTTTCTCCAGCAATTACCACGTACACAGAGCATGGACAACAGGAGCTAATCTATTCCTGCTCGGCAAGATTTCACAGGCTAGTACAATTCACACATATAAGCATATTAAGGGAAAATAAAGCAATGCTGAGAAAACACTATGACAACACATACCGCTGACTGCTTTGCTAGAAAATGCCAAATGCCATAAGTTGAAACAGTTTATACTAACACAATGCAACAATTTTTTAGGGGGTGGCAAGGGAAGGAGGAACACACCTGATGATCAGTGTACACAAAACATACAGCATGCTGACCGCCTACCCAGCTCCAAAAATCTAGTCTGCTTTATACATCAACTCCAGCATCTTTTTTCATTAATTTATGTAAGATGACGTGAAACTGAAAACGTACAGTTCCATAAACCTCCTCCAAAGCACTCCTTCAGCTTTTTACTTTATCCTGTGCTCACAGAAATGAGTCACTGGACCTCTGCATCTGGGAGGTTAAATGTGTGAGAGACTCATAATGGAACACACAATACCCAAAAGCTGAAAAAGTTACCAGGTTAATTTCGCAATTCTTCAAGCAGCTTGCAATTTTCTTGAATCCTTAAGAGCAGCCACGTGCGGAACTGTCAAATCCTTTCATATGGGATATGATTGGTTCACGGAGGTTGTGATGTCATTTGTGACTTCACCGATCCCATCAGGTGCATGTGAGGTCAGGAAGCGGCACAGAGTGCAGGTGTGCTACTGAAGTTGCCATGGCCCGGACAAAAGTTATGACATATTTGCTAAAACAGCTACTCCAGGGGGTTTAGCTTAAAAGCAACATAACAATAAACATTCTGAAAGAAAGACAGTCACATATCTTGTACAGTGTTTCAAAGAACCTGAAAAGCAATTATCCTTTTTAAATCAATTGTAAATATTCCTGCTGAAATAACTTCACAGCACTGTCTGAAGCAGGATGATTATTGCTGCTTCTTATACAAACAGCTTCGGTTTTTCTGTGTAAATAAGTAGAATAGTAGAAAAAACTCTTGATGGACCGATAGAAAGGAAGAAAAAAAAAACAGAATACGACAGCACCTAAACCCAAGACCCATTTAGCTTGTCCATTTTCGCCTCCTACTACAACAGACTATTTGATCTCTGGTCGTCCCCTCTTGTTTCCACTATACTTTTTCATTTCTGATATTGTTTTGTGTTGCCACCACTTTGGGTACACATTACACAGAGAAGAGCAGTGGCCTAATGGTTACAGTCATGCGCTGCAAACTAGAAATATCAATGTTCAAATCCTACTTTCCTCAGTGACATGCCCTGTGACCTTCAGCAAGTCGCTTCATCTTTCATTGCTTCAGGTACTCAGTTAGGCTACAGGCATTTAGTGTACTTGAATTACTAATAAAAGTCACTTTGAGTATTATTTAGAAATACAAGCTAAAAATCCAAACGATTATTTACTAACTTGCAGTTCTCTGAACGTGGTTAGTTACAGCCTCTAACTCTAGCACTGCTGATATTATGCAGGAACCAAACCAGCAGTCAGCTTGTGGCTTCCATGTTCTTCATTATCACGTATCTACCAAAACAGACCTAAGCTGACTACTACATCTCCCACCTTACCCCAGGTTGCGCCAATGCTAGTTTTAAGAACATAAGAACATAAGAAATTGCCATGCTGGGTCAGACCAAGGGTCCATCAAGCCCAGCATCCTATTTCCAACAGAGGCCAAAAACCAGGCCACAAGAACCTGGCAATTACCCAAACACTAAGAAGATCCCATGCTACTGATGCAATTAATAGCAGTGGCTATTCCCTAAGTATAATTGATTAATAGCCATTAATGGACTTCTCTTCCAAGAACTTATCCAAACCTTTTTTGAACCCAGCTACACTAACTGCACTAACCACATCCTCTGGCAACAAATTCCAGAGCTTAATTGTGCGTTGAGTGAAAAAGAATTTTCTCAGATTAGTCTTAAATGTGCTACTTGCTAACTTCATGGAGTGCCCCCTAGTCCTTCTGTTATTCGAAAGTGTAAATAACCGAGTCACATTTACCCGTTCAAGACCTCTCATGATCTTAAAGACCTCTATCATATCCCCCCTCAGCCGTCTCTTCTCCAAGCTGAACAGCCCTAACCTCTTCAGCCTTTCCTCATAGGGGAGCTGTTCCATCCCCTTTATCATTTTGGTTGTCCTTCTCTGTACCTTCTCCATCGCAATTATATCTTTTTTGAGATGCGGCGACCAGAATTGTACACAGTATTCAAGGTGCGGTCTCACCATGGAGCGATACAGAGGCATTATGACATTTTCCATTTTATTAAGCATTCCCTTCCTAATAATTCCTAACATTCTGTTTGCTTTTTTGACTGCTGCAGCACACTGAGTCGACAATTTTTGCCTCATTGCATGCATGGATTTATAGTTCAGATTTTCTCCATTGATTGCCCTAAGAAAATCCCTTGCAGATTTTTAGAACAATGCCTTTAAACAGGTACCCTAAGAAAATCAGAACTACAGCCCCATGCGTGTAGTGGGACAAAACCAGGATTGTTGGCTTTGACTGGGGTGAGGTGGCTGCAGGCCCATGCTCACTACTCACCTTTTAGCAGTCAGGATTTCATAGTTCAATAAACTCAATCATTTCCATCTTCTTCTGCTTGCGTCCATCCACCAAAGTTGTATTTATTTTCATTGAGAAGCACATTTCAGCACTTGCGACTCACCCTCAGCAAGATCCTGCACTGTGTAGAAAGCCATCCTCAAGCGATGGGTCTGTCTCTAGTCTCAGATCAGGTCCCCATTGCGCTCTTGGGTACAAACGTAATGGGGCAAGTGACCCTTACCTGCCTACAGCTGCTATGTTAGAGTCAGAAAGAAGTCTTCTGTTCACCCCAGGGCAAGAAAATACAGCTCAGGTCCAAACGACCTCTGCTCTAAACTTCCATGTGGAAGCATCAGAGGAGAGAGTGAGAACCTGTATCTCTCTCTAACACAGTTGGGATCCACTTCCTGGTACCTGTCATTTCAAATGTCATTTGAAATGACAGGTACCAGCGCACCCAGGATACTGTATAGGCGCTTCATGGACGCGCGTTGGACGCGCTTGCATTTGCATGCCATTTAAATACAGTAGAGCGGTATGTGATCCAAACTGTGCGTGTGGAAAACGCGGGTGCGCCCGGCACTAACGCACCTCTTTCAGCCACACCTTACTGTATCGGCCTGACAATTAGTAACTGGGAATAGTATCGATGAGAACAATACAGGGGTAGGGGTAGGGGCAGAAACTGAGTGCATGGCTGAGCCCCAGGAGCAGGGGAGAAAATATTGAGCATAAAATTATTACACTGAGCCCCAGGAGGGAAGGAGCAAAAACTATAACACTCTACTAGGGGAAGAAGGGCAGATACTGGGGGTAACACTGAGCTCTTGGGGTGGGAGTAAGGAAAATACCAAGAGTAACACTGGGCACCCAGGGCGAAGGGGGGGCAGTTACTAAAACACTGAGCCCTGGGACTTGGGAGCAAAGAGCAGGGAGGAAGATATTAAGGGTAACATTGAGCTTGCGGGGAGGTACTAAACTATTGTCATTAATATGCATATGATATATTTGTATGCAAACTGCTTTGATTTACTAATGGAAAGTGAGTATTATTCAATTATTGAGAGCAACACTGAGTTGGGGAGAGGGCAGATACTGAGGGTAAGGCTGAGCCCTCGGGGGCAGATGCTGAGGGTAACAATGAGCCCTGGGAGGGGGGAGATACTGAAGGTACTGCTGAACCCTGGGTGAAGGAGGAGATACTGAGGATAATACTTAACACGGATTTCTTGGGGAAGGGGGGCAGATAGTGAGGGTAACAATGAGCCCTGGGAGGGGGGAGATACTGAAGGTACTGCTGAACCCTGGTGAAGGAGGAGATACTGAGGATAATACTTAACACGGATTTCTTTGGGGGAGGGGGGCAGATGGTGAGGGTAACAATGAGCCCTGGGAGGGGGGAGATACTGAAGGTACTGCTGAACCCTGGGTGAAGGAGGAGATACTGAGGATAATACTTAACACGGATTTCTTGGGGAAGGGGGGGCAGATAGTGAGGGTAACAATGAGCCCTGGGAGGGGGGAGATACTGAAGGTACTGCTGAACCCTGGGTGAAGGAGGAGATACTGAGGATAATACTTAACACGGATTTCTTGGGGGAGGGGGGCAGATAGTGAGGGTAACAATGAGCCCTGGGAGGGGGGAGATACTGAAGGTACTGCTGAACCCTGGGGTGAAGGAGGAGATGCTGAGGATAATACTTAACACGGATTTCTTGGGGGAGGGGGCAGATAGTGAGGGTAACAATGAGCCCTGGGAGGGGGGAGATACTGAAGGTACTGCTGAACCCTGGGGTGAAGGGGAGAAGATACTGAGGATAATACTTAACACGGATTTCTTGGGGAAGGGGGGCAGATAGTGAGGGTAACAATGAGCCCTGGGAGGGGGGGGGTACTGAAGGTACTGCTGAACCCTGGGGGTGAAGGGGGAGATACTGAGGATAATACTTAACACGGATTTCTTGGGGAAGGGGGGCAGATAGTGAGGGTAACAATGAGCCCTGGGAGGGGGGAGATACTGAAGGTACTGCTGAACCCTGGGGTGAAGGGGGAGAGATGCTGAGGATAATACTTAACACGGATTTCTTGGGGAAGGGGGGCAGATAGTGAGGGTAACAATGAGCCCTGGGAGGGGGGAGATACTGAAGGTACTGCTGAACCCTGGGGTGAAGGGGGAGATACTGAGGATAATACTTAACACGGATTTCTTGGGGGAGGGGGGCAGATAGTGAGGGTAACAATGAGCCCTGGGAGGGGGGGAGATACTGAAGGTATGCTGAACCCTGGGGTGAAGGGGGAGATACTGAGGATAATACTTAACACGGATTTCTTGGGGAAGGGGGGCAGATAGTGAGGGTAACAATGAGCCCTGGGAGGGGGGAGATACTGAAGGTACTGCTGAACCCTGGGGTGAAGGGGGAGATACTGAGGATAATACTTAACACGGATTTCTTGGGGAAGGGGGGCAGATAGTGAGGGTAACAATGAGCCCTGGGAGGGGGGAGATACTGAAGGTACTGCTGAACCCTGGGGTGAAGGGGAGGAGATACTGAGGATAATACTTAACACGGATTTCTTGGGGGAGGGGGGCAGATAGTGAGGGTAACAATGAGCCCTGGGAGGGGGGAGATACTGAAGGTACTGCTGAACCCTGGGTGAAGGGGGAGATGCTGAGGATAATACTTAACACGGATTTCTTGGGGAAGGGGGGCAGATAGTGAGGGTAACAATGAGCCCTGGGAGGGGGGAGATACTGAAGGTACTGCTGAACCCTGGGGTGAAGGGGGAGATACTGAGGATAATACTTAACACGGATTTCTTGGGGAAGGGGGGCAGATAGTGAGGGTAACAATGAGCCCTGGGAGGGGGGAGATACTGAAGGTACTGCTGAACCCTGGGTTGAAGGGGGAGATACTGAGGATAATACTTAACACGGATTTCTTGGGGAAGGGGGCAGATAGTGAGGGTAACAATGAGCCCTGGGAGGGGGGAGATACTGAAGGTACTGCTGAACCCTGGGGTGAAGGGGGAGATACTGAGGATAATACTTAACACGGATTTCTTGGGGAAGGGGGGCAGATAGTGAGGGTAACAATGAGCCCTGGGAGGGGGAGATACTGAAGGTACTGCTGAACCCTGGGGTGAAGGGGGAGATACTGAGGATAATACTTAACACGGATTTCTTGGGGAAGGGGGGCAGATAGTGAGGGTAACAATGAGCCCTGGGAGGGGGGAGATACTGAAGGTACTGCTGAACCCTGGGTGAAGGGGGAGATGCTGAGGATAATACTTAACACGGATTTCTTGGGGGAGGGGGGCAGATAGTGAGGGTAACAATGAGCCCTGGGAGGGGGAGATACTGAAGGTACTGCTGAACCCTGGGGTGAAGGGGGAGATACTGAGGATAATACTAACACGGATTTCTTGGGGAAGGGGGGCAGATAGTGAGGGTAACAATGAGCCCTGGGAGGGGGGAGATACTGAAGGTACTGCTGAACCCTGGGGTGAAGGGGGAGATGCTGAGGATAATACTTAACACGGATTTCTTGGGGAAGGGGGGCAGATAGTGAGGGTAACACAACACTGAGTCCTCAGGGGGGAGGGGGCAGATACTAAGGGTAATGCTGGGCCCTTCGGGGGGGGGGGGAGCGGGGCAGTTACTGAGGGCGACACTGAGCCCCGGGCCACGCTGACTCGGTTTCACGGGAATCCGGAAGACAAGCGGACGCCGTTACCTGAGCTCCGGGCGACGCTGTCTCTCCGGGCCCCGGCATCGGCCCCGTCTCATCCTTTATTTACCGCCATCATCAGCACGCGCGAGCTGTCACCGACCGCGAGACAACCAAAACCTTAGACCCCGCCCACCGCGCCGCAAGGCCGCCTCAGCACTGGCTGCCTCTGCCGCCGCCTCGCACCGCCTCCCTTCTCTCATTTGTCACCCCGCACGCCAACCAAGAGCGCTACGTAAACGGAGATCTCATTCACGTCCTGGTTACGCGTCTCGGGGCTTCTGTGCGAGACGAGTGGGAGCGCACGCAAGGCCCGCCTCCTCTGCGGCTCCGCAAACTGCGTTACCGTCAGGCGGCGGAGAGAACTTATGTTCACGCTGCTTACTTAGTTAGGTTTTGAGAATCGGAACCTGAAAGTTTGGTTGCGTCACAAAAGGGTAAATAAGGATGTTTCAAACAAAGACTCTTAAAGTGACAGTGTCGCGCGCCCCGGGAAATTCGAGCAGAAAGCCCGCTCCTGAGCAGGGAGCGCCGCCACCACGGGCATGGCTGGGCCAGGCTAGGGCTCGTCCCCGTGCTCTTTATTGATTTCAGGCGGAGTGCATGCGGGTGCTGGGCTATTTCCCTAGCTCCAGAGGGCCCTCCCCCAGGCTTAGGAAACGAGGCCCAAAGTTTGTACCTGTACCCAACGTCTCAATGTGCAGTGGGGTTTGCGTTTTTGGCACTTCACAGCAAATTATAGGTATTTCCCTATCCGCAAAGAGCCTGCATTCTAGGAGCCTCATTTCCTAAGCATTTTCCCCCCACAGCCACCGCATGGGAGAAAACCTTTAAGAAGGCGGCCCCTAAGTTTGTAGCATGCAACAGAGGGTAAAGTGATTTGCCCAAGGTCAAAGGGGGTGCAGTGGGATTTGGACCCTGGCTTCCCTGCCTTGCACAGAGAAATTAGAACTATAAACCACCCCACACACTGGCAAAGTAAATGGCAGATTGGCCCATCAATTCCTATAAATAAGAGAGGCCTGCAGTCCCATTCCAGCAAAACTTGCCATGGCAGCAACTTCTCAATTCAGAAAAAAAACTGATCATAAGAACATGCCATGGTGGGTCAGACCAAGGGTCCATCAAGCCCAGCATCCTGTTTCCAACAGTGGCCAATCCAGGCCATAAGAACCTGGCAAGTACCCAAAAACTAAGTCTATTCCATGTTACCATTGCTAATGGCAGTGGCTATTCTCTAAGTGAACTTAATAGCAGGTAATGGACTTCTCCTGCAAGAACTTATCCAATCCTTTTTTAAACACAGCTATACTAACTGCACTAACCACATCCTCTGGCAACAAATTCCAGAGTTTAATTGTGCGTTGAGTAAAAATGAAATTTCTCCAATTAGTTTTAAATGTGCCACATGCTAACTTCATAGAGTACCCCCCTAGTCTTTCTATTATCTAAAAGAATAAATAACCAAGTCACATCTACCCATTCTAGACCTCTCATGATTTTAAACACCTCTGTCATATCCCCCCTCAGTCGTCTCTTCTCCAAGCTGAAAAGTCCTAACCTCTTTAGTCTTTCCTCATAGGGGAGCTGTTCCATCCCCTTTATCATTTTGGTTGCCCTTCTCTGGACCTTCTCCATCGCAATTATATCTTTTTTGAGATGCGGCGATCAGAATTGTACACAGTATTCAAGGTGCAGTCTCACCATGGAGCGATATAGAGGCATTATGACATTTTCCGTTTTATTAACCATTCCCTTCCTAATAATTCCCAACATTCTGTTTGCTTTTTTGACTGCTGCAGCACACTGAGCCGACAATTTCAATGTGTTAACCACTATGACGCCTAGATCTCTTTCTTGGGTGGTAGCACCTAATATGGAACCCAACATTGTGTAATTATAGCATGGGTTATTTTTCCCTATATGCATCACCTTGCACTTATCCACATTAAATTTCATCTGCCATTACGATGCCCAATTTTCCAGTCTCACAAGGTCTTCCTTCAATTTATCACAATCTGTGATTTAACTACCCTGAACAATTTTGTATCATCTGCAAATTCGATTACCTCACTTGTATTTCTTTCCAGATCATTTATAAATATATTGAAAAGTAAGGGTCCCAATACAGATCCCTGAGGCACTCCACTGTCCACTCCCTTCCACTGAGAAAATTGACCATTTAATCCTACTCTCTGTTTCCTGTCTTTTAACCAGTTTGTAATCCACGAAAGGACATCGCCACCTATCCCATGACTTTTTACTTTTCCTAGAAGCCTCTCATGAGGAACTTTGTCAAACGCCTTCTGAAAATCCAAGTACACTACATCTACCGGTTCACTTTTATCCACGTTTATTAACTCCTTCAAAAAAAGTGAAGCAGATTTGTTAGGCAAGACTTGCCTTGGGTAAAGCCATGCTGACTTTGTTCCATTAAACCATGTCTTTCTATATGTTCTGTGATTTTGATGTTTAGAACACTTTCCACTATTTTTCCTGGCACTGAAATTAAACAGTCTGTGGTTTCCCAGATCACCCCTGGAGCCCTTTTTAAATTTTGGGGTTACATTAGCTATCCTCCACTCTTCAGGTACAATGGATGATTTTAATGATAGGTTACAAATTTTTACTAATAGGTCTGAAATTTCATTTTTTAGTTCCTTCAGGACCCTGGGGTGTATACCATCCGGTCCAGGTGATTTACTACTCTTCAGTTTGTCAATCAGGCCTACCACATCTTCTAGGTTCACCGTGATTTGATTCAGTCCCTCTGAATCATTACCCATGAAAACCTTCTCCATTACGGGTACCTCCCCAACCTCCTCTTCAGTAAACACCGAAGCAAAGAAATCATTTAGTTTTTCCGGGATGGTCTTATCTTCTCTAAGTGCCCCTTTATCTCCCTAGCTCTAGCTAGGGGATGTACTGCCTCCAGTTAATTACTAGAAATGACCGTGTGAAGCGAAGCTAGCACATTCTGCCTATTGGCCATCATAGCAATCGCTGTTGCATTAACATAGAAACATATAAATGACAGCAGAAAAGGACCAAAAATAGTCTGCCCAGCAAGCTTCTGCCAGTATCTGCTGCACTGTGCAAGTTACCTTCATGCTTATCAGTTTCCCAGACTGTAAAATTCAGGGCCCTTGGATGCTGTTTCAATTCAGTTTCCCTTAACTGTTGCTGTGAAAGCAGAAAGTGTTGGAGTTGCATCAAAAGATTCAGGCTTAGTGATTAAGGGTAATAAAAGCCACATCAGCAAGTTACCCCCATGTTTATTTGTTCCACAAACCATAAAGGTCGGGGCCCTCGTTGATTGCTGTCTGAATCCAATTCCCCTTTTCCCACTGTCATTGAAGCAGAGAGCAATGACTGAGTTACATTAAACCTTGATCCTGTTATTTGTTAAGGGTAGGAACTACCACACCAGCAAGTTACCCCCATGCACACTTTTCTTTAATTCCATGCTCTAACCTTTAGGGATCCACACTGTTTATCCCACGCCCCTTTGAATTCCTTCACTGTTTTTGTCCTCACTACCTCCTCCGGAAGGGCGCTCCAGGCATCCACCACCCTCTCCATGAAGAAATATTTCCTGATGTTGGTTCTGAGTCGTCCTCCCTGGAGTTTCATTTCATGCCCCCTAATTCTACTGATTTCTTTCCAATGGAAAAGGTTTGACAATTGTGCATCATTAAAACCTTTCAGGTATCTGAAAGTCTATCTCAGATCTCCTCTGAGCCTCCTCTCTTCCAGGATGTACATATTCAGATCCTTCAGCTTTTCTTCATAAGTCTTCCAATGCTGACCCCGCTCCAATTTGGTCGCTCTTCTTTGGATTGCCTCTATCCTGTCTATTCTTTTTTTTTTTTTTTTATATGGGCACCAATACTGAATGCAGCACTCCAGCTGAGGCCTCACCAAGGACATCTACAAGGGCATCATAACCTCCTTTTTCTTACTGGTTATTCCTCTCTCTATGCAGTCCAGCATTCTTCTGGCTTTAGCTATCGCTTTGTTACATTGCCTCGCCGCCTTCAGATCATCAGATACTATCATTCCAAGGCCCTTTTCCCAGTGTTTCACCCACCATCACACACAGCTCTTTTGTATTACTGCATCACAGATGCATAAATCTGTATTTCTTGACATTGAATCCCAGCTGCCAAATCTTCGATCACTCTTCAAGCTTTCTTAAATCACTTTTCATTCTCTCTACTCCTTCAGGCATGTTCACTCTGTTGCAGATCTTAGTATCATCTGCAAATAGACATCCACATTACATAGTAACATACTAACATAGTGAATGACAGCAAACAAAGACTAAAATGGAGCATCTAGTCTGCCCAGTAAGTTGGGTTTTTTTAAAAATTATTTTTAAGGGTAGTAGCAACTGTTGTTCAATGCAGGCTCCCCCCAAGCCTTTTGTTAAGAGTAGTTAGGATTGCAGAACAAGACTAGTAAGCCCATCGTGCCTGCCCTCACTGCAACGCTATCTCCCATCAGCCTCCGTAGCTACCTGTAGGATATCACTCCTTAGCCATTTGCATCCTCATTTGTTCTCTAACATTCTGGATACAAAACACAGCAGCATTCCCATCCATCTCAGTACGTTATATATTTCAAAATACATACAATAGATTTACTATTATTAATTGTTGGTCTGCTGTATATAAATTGGATTTTTGTTTTTTTATAACTGCGTTGAAGCTAAATTGGGAAAGGCAGTTTATAAATTTGAAAATAAACAAACACCAAGCTTTATATTGATCAGATACAAACCTTTGTCAAAAGCAAGGTTTTAAGAAACTTCCTAAATTTTCTAGATTTTTTTCAAGGCATAATTCCAAAGGAAAGGAATTCCAAAGTCTCCAAGCCAAAAAGAACAATATTTCACCAGTGTGTTCCAGTCTTATCAACTTAGGCAAACTAATAACCCTAGTTGTGGGGAATGTAGAATGCGTGTAGCCAGGTATGGGACAAGAAGAGTGGATAAATATGACGGAGCACCCCAGCGGAAAGCTTTGAAAGTTAAACAGCCAATCTTGAATTGAATCCTGTAAGAAAAATGGCAGCCAGTGAAGTTCAGGGAGAAGTGGTGTGACGTGATCACATTTTTTCCTACCAAAAATGATTTTCTCTGCTGTGTTCTGTACTGTTTGAAGTCTGAAAACTTGGTGGGAAGAGGGTCCACGTAGTAACCTATTGAGTATGAGAGAATATGTGGGCGGCTTCAAGTCATTAATATCTAAAAATGGTCTGAGTCTTTGGCTGAAGCGTAAGGAAGAGTAGGAACGAGACTTAGGAGGAAAATGTGAGTGAAGAATCTAGTTGAACCCCAAAGAAGTGACTGGCGTTTTAGCCTTGATAGGAGTAGGTAAATCCACGGAAACACTGTTTCTAGTGTACCAGATGGCCTCAGATTTAGAGGACCAAAGTCAAGTGCTTATCTCAGAGAGACAATGATTCAATTTAGTAAGAGTCACCCTTTTTAAAATTAATATTAGCAAGAACCTGAAAGGTAGCAGCTGAAACCAATGCTTTCTATCAATGTAGCAAGTGGAGAGAGAAACAAATTGAAGGGATTAGCCGAAGGGGCAGAGCCCTGGGTACCTCACAAGTAAGTGGGTGACCAGATGAAGTCGATTCATTCCAGTCTGTTTGAGAAGTTCTTTGTTCTAGGAAGGATTTGAACCAAAGAAGAGAAGAGTCCTGAATGCCAATGTCAAATAAATGGTTAAGAAGAAGCTGATGGTCAATTGTGCCGAAGGCGGCCTTAAGTTGAGAAAAGCAATACCAATAGCAAAATTTTCTGCATATTAAACTGATTTCCAAAATCAGTGCAGTAAGGGCTGTTTCAGTCCAAACACCTTTTCAAAAACCTGATTGCTTAGAGTGTAATACCAAGGTTTTGTCAAGAGTATTCAGGAATTTCTGAGTGTACCTGTAATTGTCAGGTTTAGTAGAATCAAACTGTGTTTTTGGTTTTTTTAAGGGGTGAACTGTGGCTACTTTTAAACAGATACCTAATTCTAGACTCTTATTAACGACTGCTGCTAACGGAGGCAGGAGACCTAAAACATTTTGAATGAATTTAAAAGGAAAATCATGACTAGATGATACAGGCTTCATCTGTTTCAGCATTAAGGCTAAGTCTGAACACAGAAAGCTTGGTTATGGTAGAAGGCAACGTTAAGACGATGGTAGCAGAAGAGGAAAGAGAATCTGAACTGCAATCAGCCTGAATATTTCTAATCTATGTCTCCTCTGGCAGTAGTTGCCATGCCATGCCATGCCATGCAAGTTGCCATGCAAGTAGCTTTGTTCAAACAAATGGTATTAGAACCCACGAGAGAAGGAAATATACTCGACTTAGTGCTCACTAATGCAGATAATGTCTCTGATGTCGAGGTGGGCACCCACCTCAGCACCAGTGATCATCAAACAATATGGTTTAATATCACTAAAAGAATAGGGAAAAGAACCACAAAGACCCGAGTTTTACAATTCAAAAACACAGACTTTGAGGAAATGGGGAAGTACCTAGAGGAAGAACTAAATGGATGGGAGAATGAGAGAGATGTGGATCAGCAGTGGATCAATCTAAAAGGAGCAATCACCAAGGCAACTACTCTTTATGTTAGAAATGTAAAGAAAAGCAAAAGGAAAATGAAACCTATCTGGTTCTCAAACGAGGTGGCTGACAAAATTAAAGCTAAAAGAACAGCATTCAAAAAATATAAAAGATCCCAAAGGGAGGAGCACAAAGAAGAATATTTGATTCAACTGAGGGAGACGAAGAAATTAATCAAGTTGGCAAAAAGTCAAGCGGAAGAGAGGATTGCCAAGGAGATAAAAAATGGTGACAAAACATTTTTCAGATACATCAGCGAAAAGAGAAAAGTCCATAGTGGTATAGTGAAATTGAAAGGTGGAAATGATCAATGTGTGGAGAGAGACGAAGAAATGGCAGAAATATTAAATGAATACTTCAGCTCTGTATTCACTAAAGAAGACCCTGGAGAAGGACCATTTCTACACAAGAAGCTGGAGGGTAGTGGAATAGATGAAAATCATTTTACAGTAGAAAATGTATGGGAAGAGCTAAAGAATCTGAAAGTGGACAAAGCCATGGGGCCTGATGGGATTCATCCAAGGATACTGAGGGAGCTCAGAGATGTGCTGGCGGGTCCGCTGTGTGACCTGTTCAATAGATCCCTAGAAACGGGAGTGGTGCCGAGTGATTGGAGAAGAGCGGTGGTGGTCCCGCTTCACAAGAGTGGGAACAGAGAAGAGGCTGGTAACTACAGACCGGTTAGCCTCACTTCGGTGGTGGGAAAAGTAATGGAGTCACTGTTGAAAGAGAGAATAGTGAAATATCTACAGTCCGGAGAATTGATGGACCAGAGGCAGCATGGATTCACCAGGGGAAGATCCTGTCAGACAAATCTGATTGACTTTTTCGACTGGGTAACCAAGGAATTGGATCAAGGAAGAGCGCTAGATGTCATCTACTTGGATTTCAGCAAAGCTTTTGATACGGTTCCGCACAGGAGACTGGTGAATAAAACAAAAAGCTTGGGAGTGAGTGCCGAAGTGGTGACCTGGATTGCAAACTGGTTGACGGACAGAAGACAATGCGTGATGGTAAATGGAACTTTCTCTGAAGAGAGAGCGGTTTTAAGTGGTGTACCGCAAGGATCGGTGTTGGGACCGGTCCTGTTCAATATCTTTGTGAGCGACATTGCGGACGGGATAGAAGGTAAGGTTTGTCTTTTTGCGGACGACACTAAGATCTGCAACAGAGTGGACACGCCGGAAGGAGTGGAGAGAATGAGACGGGATTTAAGGAAGCTGGAAGAGTGGTCGAAGATATGGCAGCTGAAATTCAATGCCAAGAAGTGCAAAGTCATGCATTTGGGGAGTGGAAATCCGAATGAACTGTATTCGATGGGGGGGGAAAGGCTGATGTGCACGGAGCAGGAGAGAGACCTTGGGGTGATAGTGTCTAATGATATGAAGTCGGCGAAACAATGCGACAAGGCGATTGCAAAAGCCAGAAGAATGCTGGGATGCATAGAGAGAGGAATATCGAGTAAGAAAAGGGAAGTGATAATCCCCTTGTACAGGTCCTTGGTGAGGCCTCACCTGGAGTACTGTGTTCAGTTCTGGAGACCGTATCTACAAAGAGACAAGGACAAGTTGGAGGCGGTACAGAGAAGGGCGACCAGGAAGGTGGAGGGTCTTCATCGGTTGACATACGAGGAGAGATTGAAGAATCTAAATATGTACACCCTGGAGGAAAGGAGGAGCAGGGGTGATATGATTCAAACTTTCAGATACATGAAAAACTTTAACGATCCAAAGACAATGACAAACCTTTTCCAACAGAAAAAAATCAGCAGAACCAGAGGTCACGAGCTGAGGCTCCAAGGAGGAAGACTAAGAACCAATGTCAGGAAGAATTTCTTCACGGAGAGAGTGGTGGATGCCTGGAATGCCCTTCCGGAGGAAGTGGTGAAGTCCAAAACTGTGAAGCACTTCAAAGGGGCATGGGATAAATATTGTGGATCCATCAGATCCAGAGGACGCATATAAAGAGCAGGTAGTAAAATACTGCACGGAGCGGCAGTAGCCACAGAGGCATTCACGGAGCGGGATGCCAGTGGCCAGTGGTAGGTGTCCACCTTCATGGAGCGGAAGGATGTAGGGCTGTCATCTCCCAATTAAATAAAAAACAAAAACAAAAAACAAAACAGGGATGGGATCCATCAGGTCTAGAGGACACATATAAAGAGCAGGTAGTAAAATACTGCACGGAGCGGCAGTAGCCACAGAGGCATTCACGGAGCGGGATGCCAGTGGCCAGTGGTAGGTGTCCATATAAAGAGCAGGTAGTAAAATACTGCACAGAGCGGCAGTAGCCACAGAGGCATTCACGGAGCGGGATGCCAGTGGCCAGTGGTAGGTGTCCACCTTCACGGAGCGGAAGGATGGAGGGCTGTCATCTCCCAATTAAATAAATAATAAAAAAACCCAGGGATGGGATCCATCAGTTCTAGAGGACGCATATAAAGAGCAGGTAGTAAAACACTGCATGGAGCGGCAGTAGCCACAGAGGCATTAACGGAGCGGGATGCCAGTGGCCGGTGGTAGGTGTCCACCTTCACAGAGTAGAAGGATGAAGGGCATCCATCTCCCAATTAAAAAAAGAAAAGAAAAAAAGAAAAAAAAACAGGGATGGGTTCATGGGCTTATAGGTATTACCAATTATTAGGCTTTTCAATATTTGATGATAGTTAATGTGACTTTCAAGGCATTCTTCACTTTCGGTGCATGTCCGGCATGACTCCTTGCTTCAATGACAGGGGAAAAGAAAAACTGATACTTCACACATTTCCAGCATTGCCCTCTGCTTCATGGCAGAGAGCTATGCTGCCGCTTACCCAACTAATCAAACTTAATATTTCACTTGGAAGCAGCTCCAGCACTGCTCTCTACATTAATGGTGGGGGTGAAAAGGGAATTAGAACATAAGATTACTAAGAGCCAAGAGAAACAGTTAAGTATGAGAACAAATGTGTGAAGCTTGCTGGGCAGACTGGATGGACCGGTTGGTCTTCTTCTGCCGTCATTTCTATGTTTCTATGTTTCTATGTATGTGAGGCTCCAGGCTGTTGTGGCCCTGAAATTTCCATGGAAAGTTTGAAGAAAGATTTTGTCTATTCTCAGATTTATTGAAAAGGCTCTTTTTACAGCATTTAAATGCAGCATTCATTCATCATTTGCACCCAACACCTTTTCAAACTGGTGTCTCTGCCATTGCAAGTTTTTAAACCAGACTGATAGCAGGGGTCATCGCTAGCAGATTTCGGTATTGTAGAATGAATGGGGGTGGCCTGGTCATAAGCAGAGGATATGATGTGATTCCAAGATGAAATTTATCTTCTGATGGTAAATAAAAAAAACCAAAGCAGAGACAAGCTTGTCCTGGTCCAGATCTTTGGTTTTCCTGATTGGGACCCAACCTTAGATGATGAGGGCTGGAAAGATTGACCACGTAAGGAGAAAGCAAGCATACTGTGGGGCGGATTTTCAAAGGGTTACGCGCGCCGGGCCTATTTTCAAAAGTAAAGCCCAGGGACACGTGTAAGTCCCGGGGCATGGGCGGTCCAGGGGCTCCAGGCACAGTGGCCATTTGCTGCTGTGCCAGGGATTGTGCGCTGGCAGTCGGCCGGCACGCGCAACTTACTTCAGCCCCAGAGCTGAGGTAAGTTTTGAAACAAACAAAAAAAAAAAGACAACAAAGGTAGGGGGGGAGGGAACGGGGAAAGGCAGCGCAGCTCAGCGCGCGTAAGATGCAAAACTGTGCACCCCCTTGCGCCCACTGACCTCAGATTTTATAAAATGTGCGCGCCTGCAAGTTATAAAATCAGGCGTCCATTGTGCGCACGCCGGGTAGCACGCGCACATGAACGCCCGTGTGCACCTTTTAAATCTACCCCTATGGTCACAGTCCATACAAACTGTGTTCTCTTAAAAGAGAAAAGCAGAAGAAATAATGTGCTGTAGAAAAAAAGTAAATCCAACGTGTGTCCATCAACCCACTGGAGAGGTAATAGAGCAGACATTGCTGCAAAAAAGATTCAAGAGGTGTTGTGGCCTTGTCCATGTGTAACTTCAAATGTCCTAGGTCAAGCAAGTCAGAGCTCCTAGTGAAGCAATGGTTCATAAGGGCAATTAGATCATGAAGATGCAAACTATTAATGGGGAAGGGGGTGATAAATCAGATTACATATTGAATTACTATCCACCTGGAAAAAGATTCAATATCAGCACACGAGGGAGTGGATAATTCTTTGATTTTAAGTGAAGAATGAAAAATTACAGCAATGCCCCCATCTTTCTTCCTTGGCCTGGATTTAAGAAAGAAATTAAAATTAGGAGGGCAAGCTTGTTTGAGGCAAGAAGCATCACCTGATGTGAGCTAGGTTTCTGTTCAGAAGCTACGCGACCCATGAGAACCAATGAGATCTCAAATCAGAAGCTACGCGACCCATGAGAACCAATGAGATCTCAAATCAGAAGCCACGCGACCCATGAGAACCAATGAGATCTCAAATCAGAAGCTACGCGACCCATGAGAACCAATGAGATCCCAAATCAGAAGCTACGCGACCCATGAGAACCAATGAGATCCCAAATCAGAAGCTATGCGACCCATGAGAACCAATGAGATCCCAAATCAGAAGCTACGCGACCCATGAGAACCAATGAGATCCCAAATCAGAAGCTACGCGACCCATGAGAACCCAAATCAGAAGCTACGCGACCCATGAGAACCAATGAGATCCCAAATCAGAAGCTGCGCGACCCATGAGAACCAATGAGATCCCAAATCAGAAGCTACGCGACCCATGAGAACCAATGAGATCCCAAATCAGAAGCTACGCGACCCATGAGAACCAATGAGATCCCAAATCAGAAGCCACGCGACCCATGAGAACCAATGAGATCCCAAATCAGAAGCTACGCGACCCATGAGAACCAATGAGATCCCAAATCAGAAGCCACGCGACCCATGAGAACCAATGAGATCTCAAATCAGAAGCCACGCGACCCATGAGAACCAATGAGATCCCAAATCAGAAGCCACGCGACCCATGAGAACCAATGAGATCCCAAATCAGAAGCTACGCGACCCATGAGAACCAATGAGATCTCAAATCAGAAGCTACGCGACCCATGAGAACCAATGAGATCCCAAATCAGAAGCTACGCGACCCATGAGAACCAATGAGATCCCAAATCAGAAGCCACGCGACCCATGAGAACCAATGAGATCCCAAATCAGAAGCCACGCGACCCATGAGAACTAATGAGATCTCAAATCAGAAGCCACGCGACCCATGAGAACTAATGAGATCACGAATCAGAAGCCACGCGACCCATGAGAACTAATGAGATCCCAAATCAGAAGCTACGCGACCCATGAGAACCAATGAGATCTCAAATCAGAAGCCACGCGACCCATGAGAACCAATGAGATCCCAAATCAGAAGCTACGCGACCCATGAGAACCAATGAGATCTCAAATCAGAAGCTACGCGACCC